>NC_056751.1:177468093-177560593 GCF_019279795.1 Protopterus annectens
TCACATTTCTGTCCTATGGCCCCACTGTTTGGCATTTCCCTCAAATAGTGCATTGGTCTTTGTTGCCTTGTGGCCTACTGCATATAATGGGGCCACCAGTATTGGACAGAGAGTACCTGTTGTCCCACATAGCTGTTAGTTCTCTGCAGGTAATGAAGTAGCCCACTCTATTCCCTTGCATACATGCAGCAGGTCCATACATATGCTACCATAGTCTAGTACCGGTAAAGAAGAATGACTTACCTTGAGACTGCAGCAGTTGACATAACCATGCCTCAGAGCTGACTCTGTCTGATGCACACAGTACACAGCCAATACATGGTAAGGTACAGGTTGTCTGGTGTGGCTGGCATCCTTTTTCTATGTATGTGAGTTGGAGTGAAGTGTCAGTCCCTATGCGTTGTCTCTTTGCCATGCCCAGGGACAGGCTCAGGGGATTCCTCTTCTGTGTCCCCTGTGGCTGTGGGGACCTTAGTACTGGTGGGGGGCTGTGTGTCCCTTCCCTGTGTTGATACTGCTGCAGCTGTTTCCATGGGATAATATTGTGTAACATGGAATATACTGTGAACATCTGTGCACATGTGGCTGGACAGTACTGCAGAGCTCCACCAGATGCATTGAGGCAGTAGAACTGAAACTTGAGCAACACAAACACATGCTCTATGATGTTCCTAGTTTCTGTGTGTGCCTCATTATGACATTCTTCTGTAGGTGTGTGTGCATTTCTTATGGGTGTCATCAACCACAGTTCCAGTGCAGAGCCAGCATCCCCCAGTAGATGGCCATATGGGAAGTCTCCCCTGGCAAACATCTGGTAAAGCTGTGATGCATCCCAGATATGGGAGCCATGATAACTGCCAGGGCTGCCAGCACACACATTCATATTAATGCCCTGGGCATTGCACATGACCTGGCAGTTGATGGAGTGATACCCCTTGTGGCTGACATAGACTCTACCCTCCTCACTAGGTGGTGCTTTGATGTGCACATGATTGCAGTCTATGGCACCCAGTACCTCAGGGTAGTGTGCTACATGGTAGAAGAGATGCATACATACTGCTGGCCTTCTCCTCAGGGGTGCAGGGTAAATAAATGTGCTCACTGGCATGTGTTTGCATGGCAGCCAGAAATTGGCGGTGTACCCTGGATGGAGATGCCTGTGAGACCCCCATCATGTCCCCAGTTGGTCTTTGCAAAGTCCAAAAAACACTCAAAGGAGGAACAATATACAAAAAAACAATGACCAGTGAAAAACACACTGTACACAAAGTATTACATTTTTAATAAAAACTCTAGCGCCTCGACAACACAGCCTTCCAGAGGTTAATACACAATAAAAAAGAACACGGGTATAAACAGCAATCACAAACAAAGCAATCAAATAATTAACCTATCAGAATTCAGCAATTATAAAAAGACCCTCAAATTACATTCCATATTCAAACCACGGGGAGACAAAGTGTTAAATTTAAGGATAAAAAGTGTTTCTTTATAAAGTAATTTATTCTTTAATAATACAGCATCTCTAACAAAAATGTGTTCTAATATACATGCGTTTAAACAGTTATATTCCTCTCCATGTATCAAATTAAAATGCATAGACACTGAATTATCATAAATTTTGTTTTTTATATCTCTGATATGTTCTTGTAGTCTGACCTCTACAAACTCTTTTGGTTGATCTTTGAAAAGTACCTGCAGCTAGTATTCTAAGGGCTACACATACCTTTGTTTCCACTGGGATAGGTTCCCCTCTGTTGGCTCTGCATCTGAGTTGAGGGCAGCAAAGATCAGTGAGTTCTTTTAGTATGTCGCTGTCCACACTGTAGAGCTCTACAACCTCCAGCTCATGTAGCCCCTGGAAGGTTACCTGGGCCTGAACACTCTTCTCCTTCTCATTCTAGGCCTATTGTCAGCATCAGCACTGACCTCAGCCTCTGGGACAAACAGATGTAGCAGAGCAGCAGCAGCCCCTAACATTCTGTCAGTTAAAATTCCCAAGTCTGTACTCCAATGGTGTAGTATATGGGTGAAAAATCAGATATTAGGGTGTATACATATTTTACAGTGGTGTGGTGCAGATGCAGCCTATGGGATTGGCTGACTATGATGCATTCCACCTCCCAGGTATATCATTGATGGGTTTGATTGGCCCAGTGTTAGTGGAACAGGGCTTATTAGTCACTTAGACTTGATTGGCTATTGCCAATTTTTTTTAAATGCCTTCCCTGCTAAGCACTGCAGCATGGTGTGCCAACCTGCGGCACTAGTGTAAACACTGCTCAGCATTCTGGACACACATCCCATGCACGAGCATGCTCAGCATTGTTTAAACCAGCTAAAACACGCGTCCCACAGCTAAACAAAGCTTAGCAGCACTAGACGCACACCCCTTGCTTAGCTGAGCGGTGTGCAAGCTGATACTGCTGAGCTCCAATCTGCTTAAACATATAGTGACACACCCCTTTCTGATGTTCTGCTAACACCAACACAGTTCTGAGGCTATGCAGGTTTTATCTGCAGACACAGTGGCCCATTTTTGCTATTCAGTAACCCCAGCTCATTTGCATACAGATCTTTGCATATACCCTGGATACTTCACTATTCAATGGACTGCCTCCTTAGGAACCACTGTAACCTACCATTGTACATACTGCATGGAGGGGACTATAATGCATTATTTTTACAGATGTCTTATCTTTAGTTTTTCAACATTTTAATAATTTTTTTTCATAACGGCATGTTTGCTCGTTGCTGCGTGCCACTCACACGTAATATGTGTATAACAAATATTATAATTTTATATGAATTTGCATTAGTTTTTGGGCTCACAGGGCATAGTTTTGGATATATCACTGCCTACACTGACGTTTCCAACCTTTTAATTCAGCTTTTATAGCACCTGTTCAATTTCTACATTTTTGTACATAATTATTTTCCGTGTACACTTCTGACACCAACACGGCTTTCGCACGGATACATTTCTGCTTACTGGATCGCAAATCACCCTCATTTGCATGCATTTCACCTGCTTATGAGGTGATTTGCATGCCACAGACACTTCTGTGTCTGCATGCTCGTGCACGCTCCTCTGCTCTGTTTACTGGATCGCAATGCTGCTGGTTTCTGTGTTGAAGCCTTGCCACTATGCCTACATGGAAAATCACTCCGTGTAGACTTTACTGAATTCCCCCCATAGACAAAGCACTAATGTCATGGTACAGCTGGATTTAATTAAAAAAAGACCAATATCAGAGAAATTTAGGACTGGGTATATGGGAAATTTGTGAAAAATGGCAGAAAATCAAAATCAGTTTAAATACTGAATTTTACTCCTGAAAAAAAAACAGTAGTTCCCCATCATCGACTAAAAATGTATTGTTTGTGTTAAAAAGGAGGCCCACAGTTCTGGCACTAATACAAAAATATTGTCTATGCAATAAAAAAATAAAGGAAATAAAAGTTCATTATTTTCAACTGTATACACTTATATATATTGATGTAATACTGCATATACCTGTCTTGTAACAATTTTTGTTTTTCTGCAAAATGCAACTGTTGTTTTTCTGAGAGCTGACTGAAATTCACTTGTTAATAAAAGTGAACTGTGATGGAGCTTTTCTCAGTGGGCCTATGCTGAAAATGAGTTTCATAAGTCCATAGGTTTATATCAGGCTAATAACCACCAGGGTCTTTACAAGCCTAGCAGTATGACTCAATCCAGTTTTGTCCCCAAGTTCCTTGGACACCTATATGGTATATTAGTAAAGAGGTAACTAAGGGTTATGTGGGAGGGGATATGTTATTTTTGGATTTACTTACTGTCTACCTCTGTGCATCAGAGACATGGGTGCCAGACCAGGGGTGAATTTATGAGTTCCAATCCAGTGATCAAGGTTTCTTTTGAATACAGTCTGGGAAGAATTCTGTTCATAGGTTCATAGGTTCAAACTAGGCTATCTGCCCGAGGGCATTTACAAGCCTAGCCCATCGTTTTGTGGCTTACGCCACCCCTTTAGTATGGGGAACTATACCCATTATTTTGCTGTGCCTCTGTCAAGCAGTGACACTGAGGTAATCCCTGGGGTATATCTGCGATCTCCCATCCATTGGTCAAGATTTCTCTTGAACAAGGCCAGCGAGGTGCTCTGCCTCACATATACCGGGATTTTGTTCCACAGCATAGGGAGTCTTTGGGTGATGAATCTATCCCTCCAGCACGTCCTATTAATAGCCGTGTCGAGGTTTAAGTCTCCCGCCCTTGTGGCTCTGATGGATCTAGATTTTTGAGGTGAAGCATATTCATCAAATCTGGGTTTGACATGGCCTTGTATGTTAGGCAAAGGTCACCTCTGAGCAAGCGTGCGACTGAATAGAGCTGGAGTTCTTTCAGTCGGGCAGCATAGGACAGATTTTGAGACCCTTTATCCTTTTGGTGAGGAACTTTTGTGGCCTCTCCAGCTGCTGCAAGTGTCGGGTCAGATACATTCCGAATGGGGCATTGTACTCAATCATTGGTCTGATGAGTGATGAGTAAAGGGAGACTATGACCTCCCTTGATCTAGATGAGAATCCCTTCATGATAAGGTGGGCAATGTAGAAGGTCTTCCTAACTACTTTAGCTACATGGGTGTCGAATGACAGACTACTATCAACCTGGGTCCCCAGGTCCCTGATAACTTCTTCTGTGCTCAGTGGATTGCCACCTATTTGGTAGCTAGGGGTAACCTTGTTTTTCCCGAAGGGTATGACTATGCATTTTTTGGCATTCAACTTTAGGCCGTGGCTCTGGCACCAGTTATCCGTTTCTGTGAGACCCTTCTGAAGGATATCTGTGTCAGATGTATTTTCTACTATGGCACCCAGTTTGCAGTCATCTGCAAACTTTGTCAGCCATAACCCTCCTGTGTTTGCTTGTACTTCAGAAAAGTAGATGCCAAACAAGAGTGAGCCCAGGACTGAGCCCTGTGGGACACCACTTGTGACAGGCTTTGAGTCTGACATGGCGCCAGCAACTCTGACCCTGTGGGTTCTGTCACTCAGCCAGTTTGCAACCCATCTTGTAATGTATGGGTTAACATTTAAGCTGATGAGTTTTTCAATGATACCTGAGTGGGGTATTGTATCAAAGGCCTTAGCCAGATCGAGGTAGGCTGTATGGACTGCCTTTCCCTCATCAATGGCTTTGGTGACTGTTTCGAAAAGTCAACCAAGTTTAAAAGGCATGATCTGCCTTTGACAAAGCCAAACTGGGTTGGATCCAAAGTCTGCAAATTCCCTATGTCTTTATTTATGAGGTCCATTATGATCCTCTCCATGGCTTTGCAGATAAGGCTTGTCAAGCTAATGGGCCGGTAATTTCCAGGGTCGGTGGAGGCACCGCCTTTGTGAAGTGGGACCACAGTTGCAGTGCGCCACTCCCTGGGTACGTATCCAGAGGTAAGACTTTGATTAAACAGCTGTCCTAGCTGTGGGTTTAATTCCTCATTGAGTTCGTGGAGCACACAGCCGGGGACACCATCAGGTCCCATGGATGCTGTGTTTTTGCTTTGGAGAGAGCAGTTCTCACTTGGGCATTGGAGATGTTTGGGGGGCTGCAATCGTTTGGTATAGATATCTCTCCTTGTGGGGGGGAGAAGTTTGCACTGAACCTGTCAGCCAGTATGTTGGCAATGTCTGTAGGATCAGTAATCTTCACATCATTTTGAACTAGTTCTGAGCATATCTGGGAGTTTCCTCCCAGGTTTCTAACATAGCTAAAGAAGGCCTTATGATTGTCTTTTGAGTCTTTAGCTATTTTTCTCTCGAAATTTGCTTTGGATGATTTTATGAGAGCTCTTAGTTTTTACTTATAGTGATCAAGGGTGTCTTACCTTTTAAGGATTTTGCTCTATCTTGTAGTAGCTTCCTCCTTTTGTTGTAGAGTTTGTTTATGGCTGGGGTCCACCAGACTGACGCTTACCTTTGGTACAGAGAGTCTTTGTTTTGCTTGGGATTGCCTTATCCATGCAGTCCTGCAGGTGCTGGTAGAAGGCATTTGTAAGTGATTCAGCGGCTTGAGTACTGTTTTCCGCGCTCGGGGCCTTAAAGGAGACCACACTAGTCTTTAGAAGTGTGAAGTCGGCTTCGAGAAGTTCTTTACTGTGGTCTTTTTATTTCAGGTGGGGTGGAATGAGGACCTCCAGCGAGATTAGTTTGTGATCTGATCTCACCAGTGAGGGGTATACTTCCGGTGTTGAACATTGTGCTCCCATGTTCGTGATGATGAGATCAAGTATGTTATCTCCTCTTGTGGGATGGTGACTAGTTGTTCCATGGCATTTGAGTTTATGAATTCCAGGAACTTTTGGGCTAGGGTGTTTGGGCTTGAGTAGTGTTCCCAGTCTATATTAGGGTAATTGAAGTCACCTAGTATGATGGTGTTTGGTGATACATTTATCCCTCTAGTGTTTTCAGGAAGGCCATGTGAGGTTCCTGAGTTTGTGAGGGTGGCCTGTAACATGCTACAATTTGCAGAGCAGTCTTGCCTATGGTTAATTGCACCTGGATGGTCTCCGATGCATCATGCGTTGCCACCAGTCTTGAGGTGTGGGTGTCCTTGATGAATATGGATACCCCCCTCCTTTCTTAGTATTGTCCGGATTTTGGGGCGGAACGCATGATATGAGGTAAAACCTGATAGTGCTGGGGTGCTCTCAGGAGCCTTGAACCAGGTTTCTGTCACAGCACAGACATCGATGTTCTCCATACTGAGAAGGGCTTCGAGTGTGTGCATTTTGAGATTTAGACTTCTGGCATTGAGCAGCATTACCCTTAGTTTTTTCCTTTTTGTGTTCTAGGGTGGTAGGTTTAGAATTTGAGCCTTGCCTAAAAAAGGCACTATGGGGGTGGCAAGAGCCTTTGCCAATATCCGGAATCCCAGGGGTGACAGGTGCAAGCCGTCCCTTGCGAAGCAGCGTGGCTTGTCCAGCATGTCATCCCAGGCAGACAGACACTGGATCCCCTTTGAATGACACCAGTACTTAAGCCAATTGTTAAAGCTGATCATCTTATCTCTGTATTGTGGCATCATTCTTGGTGAAGGTAGGATACTGCTCAAGGTCAGGGTCATACCTGCCTGGGCTACATAATCAGAGAGCTCCTCAATGTCTCTTTTCATGTAGTCCAAGGAGGTACGTCTCAGGTCGTTTACACCAGCGTGGACAATGACTGAGTCGTATTTGTACCTGCTGTTGAGAGACCTGAGTGCTTGCGTTATGTGGCGGATTCTAGCGCCCGACAGGCAGCTTACTGTGACCTTCTCCTTACTCAGTCTGGTGAGCGGACGCCAGTGTGTCTGACTATGGAGTCACCAATGACTAGTGTGTCTGGCATTGTGTTTGGCCTTAAGGGCTGTGACTGTTTGACACTCTGACTGTGAGGTCTATGTGTTGCAGGTGTTGTGTTCTGAGGTGGTGGTTGTTTGGGTGTCTGCTTTGGTGGCCTCTGCTGTTTTGGTAGATTTTTGATCAGAGCCTCCGAGTATGTCTTTGTGTGTTTATGTGTATGATTTGAGGTTGTGGTGGTACTATGTGAGACTGGGTCTATAGTGTGTGTGGTAACCTTCTCCTCCTGACTGGTCTTGCCAGTTCTATGTTGAGAGAGCTCAGCCTCCAGTGTGGCCGTATAGTTGCATCTCTCGCATGTATTTGTGTTTTGTGGGAGGAGGAGAGGGTTGTCTGTGTACATGAGGCAATTGTAAGATTGCCTCAATATTCCCAGTTTCACCAGCTGAGCAGGAGAGGACACTAGTAACTGATCCCTCGACATGCTAGAAGGAATAGACAAAAAACTTTAAAAAAGATTCCGGGGGACGTGGGTGACCGAGAAATGGGGGTTTGCCTTTTTGGGGTACTATCTATGACAAGAGTGCCGTATCAAGGTAATAAGTACTGTAGGAGCAAGGGCTAGGTTTAACAGATAGAGAATAGTCTACTTGGAGTCAAGTAGAGATGATCCTTTTAGTTCTAGGATACGCTGATTAGATCAGTAGTATAGCTCAAGGAAGGTAGTTTTAAGGGAAAATTTGAAGAGTGGACTTTAGGTAGCCCGAATAGTTTAAACCTGCTTAACCGGTGCTGCCCTAGTGTGCAACAGTGGCAACTCCGCGCTAAATCGCGCTAATGCGCGCTAAAGCGCGCTAAAACGCGCTTTATAGCAGGGGGCTGGAAAAGACAGGAAATGACCCAAAATGGCCAATAGACTACAAGTTACTGCCTTAAACCACTCCTCTAAGTGTCAGACTTTCCCAATCAACAAAGAAAAAGAAAGAAAGAAAGAAAGAAAGAAAGAAAGAAAGAAAGAAAGAAAGAAAGAAAAAATGTATTCCAGATTTTGCCTGTTTGTTCCACATTATAAAGAAGTAGTGTTTCAAATTTGGGGGAAGGTTAGACCACTTAGGCTTCACCATCACTGTCAAACCATAACACTCATATATAGATAGTGCACAGCTTCCACTTCCAATATTTTTGCTTAAATCTATTACAAGAGTGGATCCCTGAAGCTAGTGTAATTAGACCCAAGACAAATGTTTGGAAATATATTGTATTTGGTGCTTTATGGTCATAATTTGTAATGATTTAACACTGTAGACGGTGGTATATATCATGTGAAAATGACTGCAGTTAATCATAAGGCAAGTGGAAATCAACAGATACATGTCCCTGGTCTGAGCTCAGAAAGAGTACAGCAGCATGCAATGTTAGTACTCCACTGTGGATTATTGCTACCTGCCAATACATTTTTGCTTATGAAGTTATCATTCAAAAAAAAAAACTTCATCAAAGTCAGTGAGTAGGGGCAAAGTGTATTGTATTTATGCCATCACCGCAGGTTGCAAGGTATATTGTAAATGCCCCATCAGCATGGGCTACAACTGCATCAAATAAAACCTGCTTAAGTGGATTGTTGTGTAAAACCTTGTACACAAATTCACTTACAAAACTATCCTTTCCAGGAAGCTGATTTTACCTCTTTGGAAAAGACATGTAGAGGCTAAACTTTCTTCTATTTTTCCACTACATATGGATATAATACTAACTCAAGTTTCTGTCAGAAATTCTGAAACTTTATTCACAGTTAATGCTGTCAAGCAAACTACAAATGCCGTTGGTTCTTCCAGAATAAGTAATAATAATAACTAGCCTTAGTTTTAGCATATTAAAATAATAAAATAGGTCATTGGTTCTTTCAACATAAATAAATTAATAATAAGAATCATTAGTTTTAGCATTTCAAAATAATGAATCAAATAGGTGCAGTGTTAATCTCAATAACCTTTTACATAAACCTTCACCAATGACTTAAGATATTCTGTCCAGCTCATGTCTGTGCTGTGAAAAACAACTTTACCTGTGATGACCTACTGACATAGCACTTGTGTTAAAAGATGGGTATGTATAAAAAACTTCATGCAATTGCTTTACTGACATGATGAGATTATATTGTTATTCTATTATTCATTTACAAGAAGGTCATGAGAATAAAATACGGAATTTGGCAGAGATGCAATTTGTACAGTTTATAGTCTTGCAAGGTTACTTAAGCTAGAACAGTGTGCTCATAGTGAAGGATAGAGTCTTAGTGTTGATAGTGTTCCTCTTTAGACGGCTGTATGAGTTGTATGATTTATATAACAAGGACAAGCATTGTCTGTTCAGGATATGTGATAGGTAAGAATGTTATTTTGCAAGATTTATTGTATATTGTCAGTTTTGATGAAATCTTTCACACGTGTGAGGTTTGCTCATGAGATTTTTAATAACACTTTAATATTTTTTTCTGTTATGTCTTCATTTTATAATAACAGAAGATGAAAAATAAAGCTATGCAACAAAAGTTAATTAAAATATAGGGTTTATCTATGAGCCATCAAAGATACTTTTTTGGCTCACTGTTTATCGAAAATAAAATTTTTGAAAATGGTGAAGTTGAAAAAACAATAGGAATAAAAAAGGGCCCCAACCCACAAAATTATATATACCTAATCCAAAGCCATATCATAGTGGTAAAAAGGGTAAACAACATGGAAAATGTACAATTAATTACAATACAATGCACTGCTATGAAATTCACCGCAATGTAATGTAATATCTTTGCAGTGAAAATGCATGATGACAGAGTCAGTAATGACTCCTAGGTAACATACCAAAATCTGCAGCTTATCACAATTACATACCTGTTTGTAAGCATTTATAAATGAGGGAATGGGAACACAAAGAAATTAAATAAGAACCATTAAATACCAAACTTTTGCACAATGCAAACCCGTATGGTTCAGAACATTACATATTTGAAAGTACTTAAATAAACTAAACATACCATGCATAAAGTAAAAAAATGCAAAGAGATGAAATACTAAAGATTTTTGCATAGGCAATGCAATGTTCAAAGATTGATTGACATTCATTTTGGGTATGACATCTTTGAGTAGCAAGAATGGATTACAAGACTTTATCAATCTACAGAATTATCATTTGAAAAAAAATTGCAAGAAAATGACTATTGGGCCCTACTTGAAGTTACTGGACAGGAGCGAAATAAAACCTAGCCTGTCAATCTATTATATAGAAAATACCAGCAAAGACTGCAGTACTAAAAAAAAAAACTGTGAAACACATCAATTACAAGACCATCAAAAATAGAAAATAGAAATAAAAATGGAAACGTACAAATGTTAATGAAATGCATTTAAAGAAGTAATGGAATGCAGCACCTGTTATGGAGTCTGGGGATGAAGAGAATCTTATATTAGTTAGAAGCTACCTGTTAATTAGAGGTAGATATCTTCAGATTGTACTAATACACAATAAAATGAAATGTAGTGTGAAAGTCATAGAAAGTCATATTCACAAATTAAGGCTGAAAACATGTTTTTATTTTTCCAGAAGTCTGGAAATACATTTCTAAATGTCTGGTCCTATGCAAATCAGACTTATGCAATTTCCTACAAATCCACAGAACAAATAACACCTAAAACACCCACTCATTAGAGTTAAACTTCCACTGAAACATAGGTAAATACTAGGCTAACTGCCCTGAAGGGCCATTTCAAGCCTAGCCAATAATCCTAGATTAGAATCAAACCCTGTACCTTGTTCCTGTGAGGTAAAAGCCTTAACCATTATCCCAAACCCTTGATCTGTATTAGTGGTTGGGGGTTGGCATTATGGCTAAAGTGTTTATCAAAGAGACACAAAGTGCAGGGTTTCATTCTCACCTTTGAAAAGGAAATTGGCTAGGCCTAAATGGTTCACAAGGCCACCTAGTTTAGTACTTGCCAATGCTGTTATGATCTAAGAGAATCCCACATTTATGGAATGGATATCCTTTGGATGCTACCATCTTTAAGAGAAACCTGGATGGGCAATCATGAATCCACCCTGGATCTGGCCCCTCAAGTCTTTATTGAAATGGGTCAAAAGTAGGTATGAATTATTCTGTCCCCCTTAAACTTCATTGTAATGGGTCAAATCTAGGTAGTCATTCAGGTAAATGGCTAACTACAAATCTGGGATTTTATGGCAAGACTACAAATGGTCCTCTAGATTAATAGGCCATGCTGCTAAACACTAGGAGACTTAACATGAAACTGCACTCACTGGAAGCAGTCCTATCCCAGGAGGGCACAGGCATTTCTGCAGTCACAGAGACCTGGTTCAAGGCTGTGGAGAGCAGCCCAGCCATACTGGGTTACACCTCCTTCTGCATGCTCAGACCGCAAACAGAAGGCAAGAAATCTAAATGAGGGAGTGTATCAATATTCATCAAAGATAAATACACCTCCAGATTGGTTAAACAGTATGATGCTCAATAGATACTTCAGGTGCAATTAACTGTTGGTAGGACACCTATTCAAGTCATTGCAAGCTACAGAACCCCCTCCATGAATGAAGACACCCACTCTGCCTATTTGGATCAACTTGAGTCTATCAAGATACATCCAAACACCATGGTTTGGGTGCCTTTAACTACCCTAGCATTGACTTGATGAATTACTTGTGCACAAACTCAACTGCCCAAAGGTTCCTTGATTTTGTCAACTTCAATGCCCTGGGCCAGCTAGTTGATATCCCCACTAGGGGCACCAACATCCTGGATCTGGTGCTTACAAATATGGGAGACCAATGTAGCAACCCCACTGAGAGTTTATCCCTGGTGAGATATGACCACAAATCAGTATCATTTGAAGTAACTATCACACCTGACCCCTCCTCAGCAGCAACCAGACTGAAAAAAACTTCTCCAAACCAGATTATAGCCTCTTACAGGAATGTATAAATAGCTTCACTGCGCCTTCCCCTTCAGACGGAATCAGTAACTATCTGAAGCCACCAAGGTCGTTTGACCATGGAGCAGATGTAACAAAATAAGTCCAATAATAAACTCCAAAGGATAGTGCCAGAACATTTATTCCTTATAATATGATATATAACTAACTTTGACAAGATGTACACCAATGCTCTATACAAGCACTGTACAACTGCATTGACTCAACAGTACCTGTTAGGACCAAAACAAGCTCTTCAAAGAAGAACAAACCTGCCTAGTGGGCAACTGCTATAAACAGGCTTTACAATAAAATGAAAAAAACTGCTGTCTAAGAGTAAGATGGAGAAGGCTTTAAACTGGAGACATTCCCTCCTCAGCTTAAATAAGCAACTAAGATTTTCTTGTGAAGTCCTCCAAGGCAATCTTCAAATCCAAGTTAGGTCCTCAATAAAGGAAAACCATAAGGCGCTCTTTAGTTACATCCATAACCTAACATTTAAGGCCCAGATTTGTGCCAAACTGGTAGTTAATGGTAACACATATACTGAGCCGGTGGACATAGCTAACCTGTTAGCTGACAGATTTGGTGAAAACTTTACTTCCCTGTATCTGCCACACATACCTCAAAAAATCCGTACAACCTGTCCCCTGCCTTGTATCTGTAAAGAGCAAGTCATGGACACCCTATCTAAGGTCAAAAACACAGCATCAATGGTAACATCCCAGGCTGCATCCTACATGGGCTTTAACAAGAATTAGCATTCTTATTAGGTACTCTTTTCAATCAAAATATAAGTACTGGCTTCATCCCAGCTAAATGGAAAACAGCCACCGTTATCCCCTTGCACAAAGGTGGTGTTCCTACTGACCCCAGGAACTACAGACCTATTAGCCTGACTTGCCTTATCTGCAAAACCATGGAGAGAATCATCATGAACCTTATCAATAAAGATATAGGTAATCTCCAAACACTACATCCTATCCAGTTTGGATTTGTCAATGGGAGATCATGCCTGTTAAACCAGGTAGACTTCTTCAAGACAGTCACCAGGGCCCTGGATGAGGGGAAGTCTGTGTATACAGCTTACCTAGACCTACCAAGGTATTTGACACTATCCCTCACTCAGGCATCATTGACAAACTCTCCCAGCTAGATATCAACCCCTATGTTATAAGGTGGGTTGCAAACTGGCTCATGGATAGAACCCATACAGTCAAAATAGGGAAATCCACCTCCAACAGTAGACTTGTAACCAGTGGCATTCTACAGGGGTCAGTCCTGGGACCTCTTTTGTTTGGAATCTAATTCTCTGAAGTACAAGCTAAAACCAAGGGACTGTGGCTGACAAACTTTGCTGATGACTGCAAACTGGATGCAGTCATAGAATCTCCAAATTATGTCAACATCCTTCAAGAAGGTCTCACACAAGCAAATGACTAGTGCCAAAGTCATGGCCTCAAACTCAATGCAAAAAATGTATTATCATCCCTTTCAGTAAGATAGATGCTCCTGCAAATTACCACATCAATGGCAATACCCTAAGTATGCACTCAGTGGTGAGAGATCTGGGCACTCAGGTTGACAACAACCTTGCCTTTGATCACCATGTTTCCACAGTGGTAAGACGGGCATTCTATATGGCTCGTCTCATAAGTAAGGGCATTGCCTTAAAAAAATGAGAAGTTATCACCTCCCTGTACTCTTCACTCATTAGGCCAATAATTGACTACAGCACCCCTTTTGGTATGTACCTTTCAAAACACCTGCAGCAATCGGAGAGACCACAAAGGTTCCTCACAAGGAAAAGTCAAGGTCTTTAGCAGCTGTTCTATGTGGATCAGCTGATATCACTATCACTTTATTCTGTTTCATACAGACTGCTCACAGGCGATCTCTGCCTTGCATATAAGGCATTCTCTGACCCTTCTTTATTGGAAATGCTGCACATCCGCAAGTCAAATGGCACACAGGTTACTCACTCTAAGGACCTAAACCTGATATGTGACATCAATAGAACCTGCTGGAGGGATAGATTTGTCTTCCATAGGGTACCACACCTTTGGAATAGACTCCCACTTCACATCAAACAGAGCACCTCATTCTTATTGGACCTCTTCAAATGCAATCTGGATGATTGGATGGGTTACCATAAATTCACCCGAGGGGTCCCACCTGTGTCCCTCTTGGACAGGGGCAATAGGTGCTGATTGTGGTAACAAGGGTAAATTTGGCAAGGCCTGTAAGGGTCCTCGGGCCATTAGACTAGTAACTTCCTATGATTCTATGATCCTATGAATAGTGTAGCATTTACTCCTAAAAATGTGAACCTATGCTCTGGGTTTAAGTTAATACGGTAGCTAGTTAAGCCACACTTAGTCATGACTGTAACTAGTTAAGCCACACTTAGTGACATGCAGTGGTATGTAATCCAGTATATGGTTTGATCTTTTTTTGTTAGGAAGGAAGAAACAACACAGATAGGATTCAAAAAAACTTACCACAAAAGGGATAATCCCAGGGATTTTTTATTTTTTTTGATTCTGATCTTTGTTGACATTTTCATTCTGGCTTTCTGAGCATGTCATAGGTTTGGCTGTGGAGGTTGGGGCAGAGTACCTTCAGGAAGTTTCAAAGACTCCATCTGAAATTGCAGTTGTACTCACAACTTCTCTCACTGAGTCAGTTATTAGTTTTGCCTTTTGGGAATTTTGTGAAATGATATACAAAAAGCACAGAAGTAATGCAAGGCTAAAGCTTCATTAAACACAGTTTTCTGTTCCATTCATGTCCCACTTTATTTTGTGCCCGTTTCTGAAGCTAAATGCAATGATTTTATGTCATAACTGTTAGCTTCATAGAAAGCATTTGAATTATGCAATTTTCAAACAGTTGTAGAAATAGTCTTGTCTTTATTATTTTAATGTATTCAGAAGTTAAGAAAAACAAGCCGTATGCACTGACTTTCTGACCTGCAGGTAGCTCTGTTAAAAAGCGTATGTGTACTGCAAGGTTCAAACATTACTAGACGTAGTCTTCTCTTCTTTTCATTCTCCTCTCTAACATGCTTATGATACTAGCCAGTTGCCTGCTTTTATGACCTGACTGCATCTAGTTCTGTAGAAGTACGATAGAGATACAAAACCCAAACATCAGTAGATACTCTTATCTATTCCTTTAATTGCAGATTTTATTTTGTGCTGCCATCTACTAGTAAAATGCATTTCCTAGTATACATGCTGCATCTTAGTGAGTTTCTGCTTGAATATGTTTTTCAGCACTTTTCTTTCTGTGTCTACCTTACAGCTGTATGCACATGTGCCTGGTTTCACTATTACCTATAAACATATAACTGAAATTATATTGTGTAGGCTTGTGTCATCGTTCTAACACTTTGCAATGTGTTTTGAGAGTTGATTCCCGGTCAGGCAATTATTAGACCTATGTGGCACCATTAAAACTGTGTAGCCATTACAACTTACTTACATGGTAGTGATGTCAGAGCAGTGACAGAGCTGCTATCCTACCATGTTTACTACCAAATACTCTCTTATGCCTTGTCCACTGTGGCAAATTAACACAGGATAAATACAGCATATTATGTGTGCTGTTGCCTGACTTCATATAATGCTCTTGTACAATTGCACAGTGTCACTGTATGGTTGCCACCTTTCCAAGTGCCCAAAGTGGGGCATTTTATGGAAATGTAAGATTTTGCAACTAGTGCAAAGGACTGGACTTCAGTTTATTGCCAAAATAAAAGCACATTTTTTATAGCATCTGACTTTTTATGCTGTCCCATATAATATTTAAGTATTTCCTGTATGATATAATTGTTTTGTTCAACTATTACATGACATTTAAGAAACATTTTTGTCCTAAAATCTCAGGATATCTGCCATTTTTGACATTTTTTTCACAGGACGCAACTGTCCAGATAGGGACTGTACTGCATTAAGTGGCACATGTGGTAACCCTATGTCACTGTCATTACTGGTGAGACATAGCACACATTCTTTTGTAGAGGTTGTTAATCACAAGAATACCACCATCTGTCTTTTGACTCATGTTACTGAGATTATAGTGTTACATTTCATCAATGACTATACTTAGCAGTTCCAGCATCCCTGACCTAGTCCTTGCCATCATGGCAGAATATGCCTCCCCAAATATAATGGGGTCTATATTACATAGACAAAAAATCAAAATCTCAAATGCTCATATGAGCAAAAATGCAGGTAATCGAAATTGCTATAGTGGGGGGCTGCATCCCCCACACCCCCACAAAAATATATTCCAACTCCGCGATCGCACTACAGTGAGGAAAGGGCAAATTTTCCAATCTTCACTGTACCGCGATCTCACAATAGCGATTTCAATTACCTGCATTTCCGCTCATATGAGCATTCGAGATTATGATTTTTCATTGCTTTAATAGGAACCCGTATAATGGCCTTACTTGTCATGTTGGTCTATAAAGCTGTCCCCATTGAAATAAAAAAAATGAAACCTGGCACACCAATTGACCTTGTAATTTTTAGGAATTATTCTAAGGCAAACTTCCTACTTTTAAGTGACACCCTGGCAAAATGTCAAGCCCCCCCCAAAACGCAGGTAACAACAATTTTTATGTAGGGTCATTCATAAAACTATTTACAATCCTGTATATGGCTGCATAGAGGTAGTGCTATCTACCTAAAATAAGCACAGGACAAATTAAAAAAAGCCAATCTAGTGGAATCCTAACATCAATAAGTTGTATAACAAAAGGAAGAAAATTGTAGCCAGAACTATGAAAGTTCAATGCTCAGCAAACTAAGAACTCCCTCACCAAACTAAACAAACAACTCAGGGGACAAATTAAGTCTACCAAGCCAAATTTTAGGTAAAAGGAGACTCCCAAGCTAAAGACATCCACAAGACATTCTTCAGATGTGTCTAGGACCGCAAAAGCTATACATAACCTATAGCAAGCTGGAGGAAATAGCAAATATAGTGGCTAATAAATTCAACTTCAGTTTGCTCTGCTTTCTTCCTCAGACACCTCTTAAAAAACATCACCAATCATAACTCCCTCTCTGTTACTAGGTAGCAGGTCCTTGATGCTCTCTCCAAGGGCAAAAAACATTGTATTGATGCAACCCAATACTATTCCAGGATGGCTCCTTAATCGCATGAAACATGACCCATTGAGGCCACTAGAAGTACTACTTAATTGTAGCCTCTAAACAGGATTTGTGTCAAGAGAATGGAGGACTGCAACTGTTGCCCCTTTCTCTACACAAAGTTAAGCCATTCACAGACCCAAGAATCTTTGACATGTATGCCTGACTAGTCTCATATGTAAGGTCATGGAAATAACCATGGACATGATAAATACTGACTTAGGAAAACTTTGGACATCGGATTAAACCCCATAAACCAAGTATATATATTGCAGAGGGTGTACAAAGGAAAAGTGGTGGTACAAAGGCTGTAGTCCAAGCAAATACAACTCACTCTCATGTCAGACAGTATGCTTCTCTATATCTCCAAATATCTGCCCCATCCCAAAATAAATAAGGGTGTACACCGCAATAAAAAAAGAAAAAATGCCAGCAGCATCTAGGAAGTGGATGTGAGATGGCATGACAATAAAAAGGTAACAAATTTATAATCCCTTGCATCATCACCAGAGATACTCAGACTGCAGATTAGTCCACACTAATGAATGAAATAACATCTGTAAAGTTCTACATATAAACACAGTAAAGCAGCCAACAGCTAATTACATTATAGACAGCACCCCCTTCCCCTAAGTGTGCTCAGGTTGATAGCAATCTGAACTTTGACCATGTATCCACAGTAGTAAGGAGTAGTAAGGAAATTCTTCTATGGGGCACACATTATAAGCAAAGGCATCACATCCAGATCAAAGGATGTTATAATTCCATTATTTTCAGCACTCCTCACACCAATAATGGAGTACAATGCTCCCATTTGCATGTACCTCACCAAGCACCTGCAACAATTGGAAAGACCACTGAGGCTTCTCATCAAGGAATTACAGAGTACACAAAAGAAGTCTTATGCAGAAAAACTGAAAGCCCTGTCACTGTATTGTATCTCCTAGAGGTTGCTAAGGGGTGAACTGTGCTGGCTTACAGCGCAGTCTCTGACCCAACCCTGGTGGAAATGCTACACATCCGTAAATAAAACTGCAGGAGGGTCACTTGCTTCAGGGATCTTAACCTAACCACTGACATAAACAGGTCATTCTGGACAGAAAGAAACATCTCTCAGAGACTGCCACTCCTCTGGAACAAGCCATTTCATGTGAAGCTGATCCCTTCCATGACCCTCTTCAAATGCAACCTAGATCAGTGGATGAATGACTGCAAATTCACTCCTGAGGTGGTACCCTTATCCCTCCTGGACAGAGGAAGTTGGTATTAACTATCATAGATCCTTACCTCTGTGAACTTCACTCATCTAACCACTGACATTTGGGGCAACTTGGGATAAATATGGCAAGGCTTGGAAGGGCTCTAGGGCCATTAGTCTAGTAACCTCCTATGAACCTGAAGTTTTAATCATAGAGGTAAGCCTTTCCATTTCTTAGGGCACCCTATTTCTCAGTTTTTCCATTAGTGAGGCTTAGCCATGTGGGTTGTCTGTTGGGCAGAATTGCTTCACAGTGTGACACTCCCAAAAATTGGTTAATGCATTAGCCATGTGTGCTGTCACAGAAATGTGGAAATACCAGTGATTCCAGATTTTCTCTGCTGAGCAATTCAGAAAATCACAAGGTTGAATAAAATGTCACTGATGGAGGAAAACATGACCACCATAAAACACAATGGTCATCCATGCACTTCAATGGAAGAACTCATGGTGCAGGTAAATTGAGCAAAGATGTGGATGTGGGAGGTATGCTACTGTGTGTGTGTGTGTGTGTGTGTGTGTGTGTGTGTGTGTGTGTGTGTGTGTGTGTGTGTGTGTGTGTGTGTGTGTGTGTGTGTCTGTATGTGTGTAAGTGTAAGGGTCTCTTTTCTAACATGATGCATTGGCCACTAGGGAGCATGCTAATGTGGTCAGGTCCAACACTGCTAATGTGGACTAATATGCTATTCAGAGGCATGCTAATGAGACTATATTGAGGTGTTTCTCATTGTGGCCATAGCTATCTCTGTATTGCATTTTCTCATTGGTGATGTAGTTGAGTAACAATACAGCAGACAATTCTGCTAAGTGGTGAGCCTTTTTCTGAATCCTAAGACATAAGCAACCTTTGGTGCTTTGGTGTAGTCATATTGTAATTATGACGGCACCATTACTTGTAAATAATAACAAGCTTCCTGGTAAAAGTCAGGTGAATGGATTTTTTTTATCACATACAAACGTCTTTGTATATTACCAGCATATAATTGATTTGTTTCCACTAAAACTGCTTTTAATGCAAGCAGTTTTGAGAAAAATCATGACTGTTATCACGACTGCTATCTGACTGATGTAATATTCCCATATGATTCTCTTAGTCTTTGCAAATGATTGTGTTATGCTGAGTATTACCCATAAAATCCACCATCACAAACATTGCTGTTACCTATACTTTCAGAAAAAAAAAACACTTCAACTGAGTCCTGCAATTAAACTTCAACCAAAATAATAGATAAAGCAACATTATCAAATGATGTTTCTGTGATAATGTTGCTATTCTTAAAACAAGTACATTAAAAATAGGCAGTGCACCATAGTTGTGAGTGCAAATGCTTGCTGCCACTGGAAAAGCTTTCTTGGAATTGTACATTAAGTCTAATGTTTTTTTGGTTTGCTGTAAAGTTTGTTAACAGTGGGAAAGTTTTCTTGCAACTGCACTTTAAATCTATTTTCATTCGTTGTAATGTTTGTTGACAGTGGAAATGCTTTCTTGTAACTGCTCCATTAAACCTCTTGTTTTCTCTGGTTGTTGTAATATTTGTTGACAGTGGAAATGCTTGCTTGTAACTGTACTTTAAGTATCTTCTTTTCTCTGGTAATTGCAATATTGACAGTGGAAAAGCTTTCTTGTATCTGTACTTTTAAGTCTCATGATGTCCTTCAAGAATGCAACTGCAGTCCTGACATATGGGTTGTCCTGCCTCAGGCAGCCCTTCGGTCGGCCAGATTCCAAAGTCTGGGTCCAGCATCGGCCAATGTCGCCTCCTCCCCGACGTCAGAGCGGCTGGAGTATAAAGGCATCAGCCGATGCCATCTTCTTCAGTCTTTCTTGCCGCACGGTGCCCGAAGCAGAAGCAGTTCGCAAGTGCCGGTCAGTCAGCTCCTGTGTTTTCAGTTACCGAAGTCATCTAAAAGCTAAGTACCCCGTTGGGGAACATTTTTTCTTGCCTCAGCTGATGTCAGAACAAATTGAGAAAGTTAATAATTGTTTGTCTTGTGGTAAACAAATACCTCATAAGGACTTTCATTCTTACTGCCTCCCTTGCCTGGGCCCAGACCACGACGTCTCGGTCTGTGCCGCCTGTGCTTGCTTTAATAAGCGCACTTTCAGGTGCCGGGCAGAGTTTGCCGAAGACTTTTTTGGTGAATCCTACGCTTGCAACATGCCGTCAGAACAACTGACAGCACAAACTACCAAAAAACGAAAGGACCGGGACCGACATCCTCGGCCTGCGTCTTCCACCGATATAACGGCTAAGCCCTCCACGAGTGCTTCGGTCCCTTCGGAAGTGGTAATTCAACCACTCTAGGCTGACGACACCGCGTTAACTCATCCCTCGGTCTCGGAGGCTACTCCGGTGCCGGTTGTTGATTTTCCTCCAGAAACTGAAGTTCTGGATCTACCTGACACCATTCGAGTGGACAAAGTTACCCCTGCACGTGGGGCAGGTAGGCCTCCTGTATCCATGTCAATCAAGGCCTTTGCACGTGCTAAGGCCGCCAGTCAGGCCAAGGCCCATCCCAAGCCTGCTTCTCAGGCTCCTTCTTCTGACAAACAAATCATGTCTCTGGCTGCAGATCTTATTTCTCTTATTAGGGGGTCTCAGCCTCACCCAGACAGAGGTTCCCAGCCGCCTGCAGAAAAAAGGCCTAGAACTGAGCAGGCAGACAACCTTTCTTCAGGTGAAGACTCTGGGGATTCAGAGCATTCAGAAACCCAAGAAGAATCCTTCCAGGCCTATGAGGACTCTGATGCTGAGGAATCTATTCCCTCTGCCTCCCCTCCAGAGGATTTTTCATTCGGTGAAGTCCTCCACTCCATGTGGGAGCATTTTAAGTGGCAGGGTCAGGAATTTTATGATTCCAGGAAAAGGCTACGTACCTTCCTTAAGTTACCCCAGCACAGACCTTTAGCTATTCCGCCAGTTTTGGATGTCCTGGATGATGTTTTCTCCGACTCCAGTGCTTCCCCTGATTCTCTCCCTCCTGCTCCTGTTAAGCCAGACCGATATTATAGGGTCCCTGACACTCACAAGCATCTCTTTAAGGCCCACTCTGTGGATCTAGAAACTATTTCACAGGGCCCCAAAGGAGTGGCTACCTCCTCAGCCAGGAACCCACTGCCAGCTGACAGGGAAGCAAGGTCCCTGGAGAGATGGGGTAAAAAAGTCTATACCTCTACCACCCTTGCCATGAGGTCTCTTAACTGCCTTTTTCATATGTTTCAGTACCAGGATTATTTACTGGATGATTTGCAGAAAAGATAGCCTCTCCTGAGCCTATAGATAGAAAGGCATTGCAGGATTTGGTTCATAATACACAGCAGGTTAGTAATCATTTTCTACAGTGTGGTTATGATGCATTGAAGGCTTCATGTAGGGCAGCTATGACAGGGGCTGTTATCCGTAGACATGCTTGGTTGAAGGATCAGCCGCTGCCAGATCATGTTAAAGTTAAGCTCCTGGATGCACCTCTGGATAAACAGAAGCTTTTTGGAGCTAATGCTCAGGATGTGTTGAAATCTATTGAAGAGAAGGCAAAATCAGTTCAAACAGTAAAGGATTTCCTCCAGGTTCAGCCCCCAAGGTTCAGCCGGAATTGGCCTTCAAAGAATTGGTCCTTTCCAGACTCTGACAAGTCTCAAAGGGGAAAGAACAGGTGTGCACGAGGTAGAGGACAATACAGAGGCTCCTACAGGGGACGCCAATGGCAACCACAAAATCAAAGAAATGGCAGAGGTAGTACACCTGCACCACAGGGACAATCACAATGACTTACCTTTCACTCCGCCTACCAAGGCTCAAAGAGAAGCACCTATAGGCGGAAAATTATCTCTGTTCTCAAAAAACTGGCACATTATAACAAAGGACAATTGGATTCTGGACATAATAGACAGAGGTTACAGGTTCCACTTCCATACCTTACCAACAGGACAAGGCATGCCAAACCTGCCACAAAATCAAAGGGCAGAGGCACTCATAGAAGTCTCAAAGCTATTACAAATAAAAGCAATAGAGAAGGTTCCTCCTCAGGAACAAGGCCAGGGATTTTATTCAAGACTGTTCCTTGTTCCAAGAAAAGAAAAACAATGGAGGCCTATATTGGACTTGTCCGTTCTAAATACTTTTCTCATGGTGCCAAAATTCAAGATGCTGACGTTACAGCAACTTCTTCCCATGCTGGGCAAGGGGTCTTGGCTGGTTACTCTGGACCTCAAAGAGGCATACCTGCATGTCCCTATCAGACACAGTTGCAGAAGATACCTCAGATTTCTTGCAGGAACAGAGCACTATCAATTCTCAGCATTGTCGTTTGGCTTATCTACTGCACCCAGAGTATTCACAAAATGCCTGGCATCAGTAGTGGCACTTTGCAGACTCCAAGGGATTCAAATATACCCTTACCTGGATGACTGCCTAATACAAGCAGACAGCAAACAGACCTTGATAAGACACTTGGATTACATCATTCAATTGCTGCAGGCTTTGGGATACACAGTCAACATTCAAAAATCAAAATTACTGCCATCCCAAGAGATTATATTTCTAGGAGCAAAACTGGACACACAGCTACAAATGGCTTTCCTCACAGAGGAGAAACAAGAACATTTAACAGCTTACTTCAGAGACCTAGCGAAATTAACCCACCTGACCGCAAGGAAGACCTTGCAGGCCCTCGGGTTCATGGCTTCTTGCATCCTTCTAATCCCTCTGGCAAGACCACACATGAGAAAGCTGCAATGGTACCTAAAAAGCTTGTGGTCACAACACAGCCACAACCTAGAAGACATAATACCACTCATACCATGCCTGCAAAAGGAATTTTTGTGGTGGGCTCAAGCAAGTCACTTAAACGAAGGCATGCTTTTCAACAAACCTCAAACAAGTCAAACTATTACAACAGATGCCTCAGACCTTGGATGGGGGGCGCACATGGATGGCAGATGCATTCAAGGGCAATGGACTCCAATGGAGATGCATCAGCACATAAATCAAAAAGAGATGTTGGCAGTGATACATGCAATAGAAGCCTTTGGAAAATCTCTTCAACAAGGTCATCTGCTAATAAGAACAGACAACACCACTGTCATGTGGTACATAAACAAGCAAGGGGGCACTCATTCCTACCCCCTCTGCAGACTAACAATGATTCTTTGGGAAAAGTCCCTGAAACTGAACATCTACTTGCAATCCCAGTTTGTTCCGGGCAAGGACAATGTTCTGGCAGACAGATTGAGCAGAAATTTCTTAGATCCTCACGAATGGATGCTACACCCTCGCATTTTCACACAAATTGCATCTGCATGGGGAAGACCAGACATAGACCTCTTTGCATCTCATCTCAATCATCACCTGGAAAGGTTCTGCACAAGGATACACCATCCTCTAGCTTGGAGAATGGATGCTTTTTCTTTCAGCTGGAATGCTCTAACAATTTATGCATTCCCTCCTCTACCTTTGCTCACCAAGGTGTTACTGAAGATCAAGGCAGAACAGCCAAGGGGAATCTTGATAGCTCCAGACTGGCCAAGGCAGCACTGGTATCCACTACTATTGAGCATAACTCACTCCAAACCGTGGCCCTTGCCTCAATGGCCTCTGCTCCTGACTCAACACAGTTACAAGACTGTTCATCAGAACCTGCAAACCCTAAAGCTGACAGCTTGGAAAGTTCCATGACTCAGACCCATGACTCACTCTCCAAAAAAGTTCAGGAAATTTTGCTAGAGGCACGCAGAACCTCCACCAGAAAAACCTATACGGCCAAATGGAAGAGATTCACCATCTAGAATGTCAACAAGGGACAGGATGCATCATTGGTGAACATGCCTCAGATATTGGAATACTTAACAGAAATGTTTCACAGTGGCCTCTCATACTCTTCCATCAAAATCCACGCTTCAGCTATCTCAGCGCATTATAACTGTGATCCACCTGTGTTCTCGCATCCTTTGCTAAGACAGCTTCTAAGAGGCATAAAGACTATCAAACCTCCAAGGAAGCTACCAATTCCTGCATGGGACCTCAATTATGTCTTGGAAAAATTAACTCTTCCTCCTTTTGAACCAGCAGCATCTTCAGAAATGCAATTTCTCTCATGGAAAATGGTTTTCCTGTTGGCAGTCACTTCAGCAAGAAGAGTCTCGGAAATTCAGGCCCTCATGGCAGTTCCTCCCTTTATCATCTTTCATCAGGGCAGAGTTTCCCTTAGGACCAATCCTTCATTTATGCCTAAGGTGATATCCAGAGTGTCTCTAAACCAAGCAATTCACCTGCCTGCTTTCTTTCCTAATCCTCAAAATAAAGGGGAAAGGTTGCTGCATACTTTAGACATTCACAGACAACTACAATACTACTTGGACAGAACAAAGTCCACCAGGAAGTCTGACCAACTGTTTGTAGCCTATGCTGCTGGAGTGCAAGGGAAAGCAGTCACCAAACAAACTATCTCAAAATGGATTGGACACTGCATCAGATTCTGTTATTCTTTTCATGGAAAAAGTGTGCCAGCTAATATTAGACCACACTCCACCAGAGCTATGGCCACATCCACAGCTTTTCTAAGAGGAGTGGCTACAAAAGATATTCTAGAGGCTGCTACATGGAGCTCCGTGCATACATTTACCAAACACTACAACCTGCCATTATACTCCAGATCCCGAGCAGGCTTTGCTTCGGCAGTCCTGCAGGGCCTTCTAGCTACACCATCTCTTGCTTAGTCCTACCACTCCCAGCTTGGCTATGGTATTCAACCCATATGTCAGGACTGCAGTTGCATTCTTGAAGGACATAGTACAGTTTTGTACCTACCATAAATGTAGATGTCCGATAGATATGCAACTGCAGTCAGGTTTACCCTCCCTCCTACCCCTCTTTTTTCCCATTTTGGGTCCTTACTCCCCTCACCTATCAGCTGGGGATATATGTTATGGTGTATCTGTTTATTACTGTTGTGCATGTCTGATTTTATCAGTTTATCCATTCACCAAATTTAGCCTTCATTGGAGGGCACCTGGCATCTGGGGCAAGAAACACTGAAGAAGATGGCGTCGGCTGATGCCTTTATACTCCAGCTGCTCTGACGTCGGGGAGGAGGCGACATTGGCCGACGCCGGACCCAGACTTTGGAATCTGGCCGACCGAAGGGCTGCCTGAGGCAGGACAACCCATATATCAGGACTGCAGTTGCATATCTATCGGACGTCTACATTTATGGTAGGTACAAAACTGTACTTTCTGCCTGGTTGTTGTAATGTCTACTGTGGAAAAGCTTTCTTGTAAGCTTAAGTCTCTTGTTTTCTCTGAATATTGTAATAGCAAGCCTCATGGTCTGTATGTGTGTAAGTGCAAGGATCTCTTTTCTAACATGATGCATTGGCCACTAGGGGGGGGATGCTAATGTGGTCTGGTCCGACAATGCTAATGTGGACTAGTATGCTATCCAGAGGCATGCTAATGATTAATGAACTATCATTATTGTTGATAGGTGAAAAAACCTTCTTGTAACTGTAATTTAAATCATTAACACCTATGTGGTGTGGAATGTCACATATCTAGCAGCCTGCACATATATTACATTTCACTGCATTTTTTTTTAAATAAACTTAAAAAGCATAATATAAACAATTGTAAACATTTTATGAACAGTAAAAGCTATTAAAACTGTACATATAACAATGTTATCAGTAAGAAGTAATCTTTACAGTGATTAATAGTTGTTGGAGTCATAGACTTTTCCATAATACTGTGATATATTATAATGCATGCCTCCCCCCAAATTATATTTTTGTAAACCTTCAGAAATTAATGTTCATATCTTGAAAACAAGCTAGATATATATTGTCAGAATTTTTTGCTAACCAGACATAAGATTTCATGTGAGAAGAAATTCCTCTATAAGTGCATGTTTATTGAGATATTTACAAAACTATGAAAACATATGCTTAATTGTAAAATTAGCAAAGCAGATAATACTGAATATATCTCAAGATGTACAACTTACAGTGCAAATATCAAAAACAATGGGCCGGATTCACAAAGGCTTGCATGGAGTCTAAGAGTAGAGTAAGACTCCATGCAGCCAAAATGTCCGCCGAGCAATCCAGGAACAGCCGGTAGGGGCGTGCAAGAGAGCTCCTAAAATGACTCTTACACGGACAGGGCTAGGATATGCAAATTACCTCAATTGCTGGTGAAAGCTATGCAAATGAGGTAAATTTGAGATCCAGGAAACCCAAACCTGTCCGAGTAAGAGTAGTGTTATTTGCAGAAATGTACTCCATTGACAACCGAGTACCGTTCTGCAAATAGCAAAACGGAGCCGTGACAGCTCCAAAAAAAGGATGCATTCAGTTGAGAAAGCATGCCAATGGCCAAAAATATGGCCATTGGCAATGTTCACCGATGCAAAATAAAAATAAAATAACTCTTTTTTTATCCCGATCTCCGAAGTTTAAGCATAGCGCAGCACCGCACAAACGTGCTGCACTCTAAAAACCAGAAAACCAATAATTAAAATCCACAAATATGGATTTTATTGTAATTCTTAATTTACAATGCCAGGGAATGGCAGGCTGAAGACAACATGGCTACCGAGTAGAGGTTGCTAAGGGGGGAAGCTCAGTCTAAGAGATGTAACCAAGCATTAGTAGGCAATCCTGTGCAAATGAGGGTAAGAATAGTGAATCCCAAGTTTACATAGCAAATGAGCACAGTCAGTGGAGTGTATGAGTAGGATAAGGGGAGTAACAGAGTAGAAGACAGGTGACATCACGAGGGGGGTATGTATGAAAGAATGTAAGCTCATTGGAGCAGAGTGGCATGTGTTTGCTGTCAGTTACTCATCACTGGAAGAGGTGTGTCAGCAGGTATCCTAGCTAAAGGCAATAAATAGAAGGTGTATGCCGTGGATAACACTAAAGTTTCTTGTTGAAGTGCCTGGAATGTGTTTGCACGTGGGTGCGTGCCTGTATATCTGAGTAAGACTGTGTGTGCGCGTGTGCGCACGTTTAAGCTGGACTAAGTATGTGTAAGGTTGTTTAAAGTTGTGTAAGTGTGTTTGCGCCTGTGTGCATGCGTTTTAGCAGAAATAAGCAAGTTTTAGTCCATGTAAGCATTTGTGCGCACATGTGAGCTGGTGTGCACTTGTTTGTGCTTGTGTGTGCGGCGCTGCCCCCCTGAGGAAACAGAAAGGGAAAAGGAAGCTCAACAAATAGTAGGAAGTTAACCAGGGAGTACTAGCAGAGCTAGCAGGTGAAAACAATCGGAATCAGGCAATTACATAGGCAGTACACTAGCCCAGCCCAACCCTTAAAACTCTGCAAACAACTTTCCACCATGTTTTCCTCAGAGACATTGCAATACTGCAGTAAACTAATAGAAGTGAAAACTGAAAAAGCTTTACTGAGAGAAAGAAATGTTAGGGGCTGCCATTGCTGTTATAAGGCGACATATGCAACATAGTGAGGGTGGTGACAATGCGAATGCTACTGGACAACCCCCAGTGAGGAGACGGAGAAGAGTGTACAGGGCCAGGGTAACCTATCAGGGGCTACATGAGCTGGAGATAGTGGAGCGCTATAGAGTGGACAGAGACCTCATGCAGCAAATTGTTGAGCTGTGGAGGCCACGCCTCACACACAGAACCAACAGAGGGGAACCCATCCCAGTAGAAACCAAGGTATGTGTTGGCCTAGGAATACTAGCAACAGGTACTTTCCAGAGACCAACTGGTGATATGATGGGGATATCACAGGAATCAGCCTCCAGGGTACTGCACCAGTTCCTGGATGCCATGTCAGCACATGTCGGTGATCATGTATATTTCCCCAATTCCCGTGAGGTATTGGCCAGCAATATGCGTCTTTTCCAGCAAATAGCGGAATACCCTGAGGTAGTGGGTGCAATAGACTACACGCACATATGCATCAAAGCACCAGCCGGTGAGCAGGGTAGGGTCTACTGTAACTGCAAAGGCTTCCCCTCCATCAACTGTCAGGTCATGTGTGATGCCCAGGGCATAATACTGAATGCGTGTGCTGGCTGCCCTGGAAGCTACCATGATTCCCATATCTGGCATCTGACACAGCTGTACCAGATATTTGCCAATGGGGACATCCCTCATGGTCACCTAGTGGGGGATGCTGGCTATGCACTGGAGCCGTGGCTGATGACACCCATCAGAAACGCACACACACATGAACAGGAACGCCATAATGAGGCACACGCACAAACACGAAATGTAATCGAGCGTGTGTTTGGGCTGCTCAAGTCATGGTTCCGGAGCTTGGAGACATCTGGTTGAGCCTTGCAGTACTCACCAACTACATGTACCCAAATTGTCATGGTATGTGCTATGCTACATAATATGATCCTGCGAAAACAGCTGCAGCAGGAGCAGCATAGGCCCGGGCCAAACAGCCCCCCACCATTGCCAAGGCAATCACAGGCAGAGTGTGACTCGGAGGAGGAACAACCTGAGCCTGCCCCAGTAAGCAGAAGGAGGCGTGCCCAGTATGCTTTGGCCTTGGCAAAGAGGCAACGCATAGCACATACACTGGCTCAGTAGGAACCCTGGAAATGATACCTCTCTCTCTGACTCGCACATATAGTAAAAGGGATGCCTAACTTGACACTACCTGTTTTCAAACATGTATAGGGAGTGTAGTATGTGCATCCGACATAGGCAGCCCTGCAGCACCACCTGAGGCATGATTGCCATGTGTTAAGCAATATAAAGCAGTGCTAAACAGCTTTTACCACTATTTAGTATATGTAAACAAAATTGCACACACTAACTAGCACAACTTTGGTCAATGTTGAGCAATATTGGGCAACATTCAGCAATGTCGGTTAATGCTGAGCAATGTTGGACAAGCTTGGTCAAAGTTGGGTAAAAGCCAACATGCTCATATTTGTTCTACTGGCCCTTAAGCAGTCTGGTCTGCTCAGTTTGAAAATATAAAGCAATGATAGGCCTCGAACCCAGGATACTGTGCACTATAGTCATAGTACTGAACCACTAAACCATGACAGCATTTCACTGGTCAGTCCGTATGAAGAAATGTTGATAAGTCTATGCAAAGTATCTCATGGAAACCCTGCAGGCACAGCATAATCCCTGTCAAGTTTTGATACAAAGGTAAGCCCTGCAGTAAAAATGGAACCTGATTTTCAACACACATATAGTATAAATGTTAACATTGGTCATGTTCACACACATTAACAAATGTAGTGGACTTCAGACAGCAACATACTGAAAGGTCACACTGGGCATGCTCACACACTTGAATAAATGAGACAAATGTCAGGCAACAAAACACTGAAAGGCCACACTGGGCATGCTCACACACTTAGACCATGTCTGAGTACAGCAGTGGGCCACACATATCCGGCAGTTGCATGTGTTATCCCAGGAAACTCTCACTATTCACCAATCCACATTGTGCATACAGTTATATGACAACAGACACATATATAATATATTGCAACCCTGTCATAATCAAATATGTTCTACAGATACTTAGGTTGTTCATAGAAAGTGGGAAAACAAAGAAGATCGAAAACCTGCAATCAGTATCATCAATAAACAATGTGCACTCCAAACATTATTATAGGTTCATAGGTTGATACTAGGCTATCTGTCCTAGGGCATTTATAAGCCTAGCCAGAGTGTGTTTGGCTTTTGCAACCCTCTTAGATTTGTAGACTGTGCCTGTGTATAGTAGGTCACACAAGATAGCCCTTCTATGGTTAGTTTATTGTGCCTCTGTCTAGCAGGGACCCAGAAGAGATCCCAGGGGTAAACATACGATCACCCATCCACTCGTCAAGATTTCTCCTGTAGAGGGTCAGTGAGGGGCTCTACCTATGCGGGACTGGGATCTCATTCCAGAGTGAGGGGAGCCTCTGGGATATGAATCTGTCCCTCCAGCATGTCCTATTAATATCTGTGCTGAGGTTTAAGTCCCTGGAGCGTGTAGCTCTAAGGGATTTGGATATCCTGAGGTGGAGCATGTCCATTAATTCTGGGTTGGACATGGCTTTAAACATGAGGCACAGATCGCATCCAAGTAGGCGGTAAGCAACTGAGTAGAGCTGGAGTTACTTTAGCCAGACTGCGCAGGGCATCTGTGTGAGTCCCTAGATCCACTTGGTGAGGTACTTTTGTGGCCATTATAGTTGCTGCAGGTGTCGGGTAAGGTACATCCCAAATGGGGCATTGTATCCAATCATGGGCCTGATGAGTATAGGGGCACAATGACCTCACTTGATCTAGATGTGAAACCTTTTGGGATAAGGTGGGCTATATAGAAGGTCTTTCTAACTATTTTGGCAATGTGATTGCCAAAGGTGAGATTACTATCTACTCGGGTCCCCAAATCCCTAATAACTTCTTCCGTACTTAATGGATTACCACCTATGTGGCAATGTGGGCACTTTGTTATTCCCAAAGGGGATGACTATGCATTTAATGGCATTTAGCTGTAGGACATGGCTCTGGCACCAGTTATCCATCTCTGTGAGACCCTTTTGGAGGATGCTTGTGCCAGCTGGAGAGATGATTATGGCATCCAGTTTGCAGTCATCTGCGAACTTGGTCAACCATAGTCCTCCTGTGTTAGCCTGTACATCAGAGAAATATATACTGAACAAGAGAGGTCCCAGGACTGAGCCTTGTGGGACGCCACTTGTAACTGGTGTAGAGTCAGACATGGCACCTGCAATACTGACCATGTGGGTGCTATCCCTGATCCAGTTAGCAATCCATCTTGTGACATATGTGTTGATATCTAAGCTGGTGAGCTTATTTATGATGCCCGAGTGGGGTATTGTGTCAAAGGGTTTTGTGAGGTCCAGGTAGGCTGTGTGGACTACCTTCCCTACATCTATGGACCTGGTAACTGTTTAAAGAAGTTGACCAGGTTCAAGAGGCAAGATCTGCCCTCAGCAAAGCCAAATTGGGTAGGATCCAGTGTCTGTAGGTTCCCGATGTCTTTGTGTATGAGTTCCATGATGATACGCTCCATAGCTTTGCAGACCAGGCTAGTTAGGCTTATAGGGCGATAGTGTCTGGGGTCTGTTGTGGCACCACCTTTGTGGAGCGGGACCACTGTTGCTGTATGCCATTCCATGGGTACATATCCTGTAATAAGTCTGATATTGAACAGTGACTTAATGTGAGGGTTAAGTTCTTCATGAAGCTCGTGTAAGAAGCAGGCCGGGACACCGTCCGGTCCCATTGATGCTGTGTTGTCTGCTTTGAAGAGGGCAGCTCCCACCTGTTCATCTGTGATGTCAGGGAGGCTACACTCTGCTGGGATGGACATTTGCTCTTTAGGGGGGATGGGGGGGAGTCATTTGCACTGAACCTGTTTGCCAGGATGTTGGCAATGTCTGTGGGTTCAGTGTATTTTTTGTCATTTTGCACTAACTCACAGCATATCAGGGAGTTGCCACCCAGGTTCCTGACATAACTAAAGAAGGCCTTGTGGTTGTCCTTAGTGTCTGGTGCAATTTTCATTTTGAAGTGGGCCTTAGATGAATTTATGAGTGATTGTAGCTTCTTGCTAGTACTGATCAGAGATGCCTTCCCTTTTTGGGCTTGTGCTCTATCATGTAGTAGCCTCCTCTTTTTGTTGTATAGCTTATTTATGGCCAGGGTCCACCAGACAGGTCCCCTGCCTTTGGAGGAGTGAGTCTTGTTTTTATTTGGGATAGCACAATCCATGCATTCCAGTAGGTGTTCATAGAATGCGTTTGTAAAGGATTCAGTGGTCTGAGACGTATTTACCACTGTCCCAGGGTCGTTGAAGGATACCACCTCGGTTTTGAGAAGTGCGACATTTGCTTTTGAGAAGTTCTTCACCGAGATAACCTAGGATGGGGATGGGGACGGGATATGGATGTCCAGTGAGATAAATGTATGGTCTGACCTTACCAATGAGGGGTATACCTCTGGTGTGGAACTTAGAGTCCCCATGTTCGTGATGATCAGGTCCAATATGTTTTCCCCTCTTGTGGGTGTGGTGACCAGTTGTGCCATAGCATTTGAGTTTACAAATTCTAGCAACCGTTCGGCGGGGATGTTGGGGCTTGAGTAGTATTCCCAGTCAATGTTTGGGTAGTTGAATTCACCCAATATAATGGTGTTTGGAGAGACCATCATATTCTCCAGTGTTCTCAGGAAAGCCGAGTGGGGTTCCTGAATTTGGGAGGGTGGTCTGTAGCAGGCTACAAACTGAAAGGCAATTTTGCCCACTGTTAGTTGCACATGCATGGTCTCCAATGCTTCGTGCAGTGCTACTAACCTGGAGGTGTGTGTATCTGTGATGTATATGGATACTCCCCCTATTTTTGTTGGTCGGTCCGAGTTTTGTGGCCGAAAAGCATGGTATGAAGTATAACCTGGTAGTGCTGGTGTGCTTTCGGGAGCCTGAACCAAGTGTCTGTTACTGCACAGATATCGACATTCTCCATACTGAGGAGAGCCTTGAGTGCGTGCACTTTGAGGTTTAGACATCTGGTGTTGAGCAGCATTACCCTTAGTTTCTTTTACCTTGTATTGTCTATGGAGGTGGGTTTGTCTTTTGAGCCTTGCCTAAAAAAGGCACTATGGGAGTGGCAGGAGCCTTAGCCAGTATTCAAAAGTCCAGGGATGACAGGTGCAAGCCGTCCCTAGTGAAGCAACGTGGCATGTCAAGCATGTCATCCCAGGCTGACAGACACTGGATCCCCTTTGAATGACACCAATACGTTAGCCAACTGTTAAAATTGATCATTTTGTCTGTATACTGTGCCATCATTCTTGGTGAGGTAAGATGCTACACAAGGTCAGGGTCATACTGGCCTGGGCTACATGATCAGAGAGCTCCTCTATGTCTCTTGTCATGTAGTCCAGGGAGGAACGTCTGAGGTCATTCACACCAGCATGGACAATGATGGAGCCATATTTGTACTTGCTTTGGAGTGACCTTAGTGCATGTGTTGTGTGGCGGATCCTGGCACCCGACAGACAGCTCAAAGTGACCTTCTCCTTGTTCAGCCTGGTGAGTGGGACGTCAGTGTGTCTGACAATAGAGTCACCTATTACAAGTGTATTAGTTGTGTTGTTTAGCCCTAAGGGCAGTGACTGTGTGGCACACTGACTTTGTGAACTATGTGATATGTGGGTATTGTTGTGGGGTAGCAGTTGTTTAGGTGTCTGCTTTGGAGGTCTCTGCTGCTTAGGCAGATTTTATTTAGAGCCTCCAAGTGTGGTTTTGTGTGGTAATGTGTTTTGTTTGCTGTTGCTATAGGTCTATGTGAGACTGGATTTGTGGTGTGTGTAGTTACCTTCACCACCTGATAGACTGTGCCAGTTATGGGTTGAGAGAGCTCAGCCTCCTGTTTGTCTATATAGTTGCATCTCTCACATATATCTGAGTTTGTTGGGAGGAGGAGAGGGTTGTCTGTGTACATAAGGCAGTTGTAACATTGCCTCAAAAGTCTCATATTCACCAGCTGGACTGGAGAGTACACACAAAACCGACCTTTGGACATGCCAGGATATTATGATGAAATACTCTGTTGACTGATCAAAAAGGATCAGTAGGGTGTTAAGTGTGTAAAAGAGTATAACAGGGGTTTAGTGCTCAGGTTTGTCGGTGTTTTGGAAAGATTATCCAGACTGACAAAAGGCCCTATCATTATACCAGGAGATATCACATGTAGAATGGGTAAACAGCTGCTTCCAAAGCTGAAAACATGGCATCAATTGGATTACATTGTTTCCCTATATGTGTCATAAGTGAACTGCAGAACAAACAGACCCTACACCTGAGCCTCACCCTCTCTGCAGGATCTGAAACTGTTGAATGGTTTACAGTAACATATGGCACACCCCACAAGGTTGGTGCACAACAGACCATGGGAACTATAGTTCTATAAGCCTATGAAGTCTGATCTGCAAGGCCATGGAGTCCAGCATGATTGAAGTCATAGACAGAGCTATTGGAAGCCGACAAACACACAACCCTACCAACTTTGGTTTGTTCATGGGCAGATCATGGTTCCCAAACTGCTAGACTGTTTGCAAGGCAGCCACCCAGGACATACATCACAGAAAGGAGCTACACACGTCCCACATAGACTTTGAATAGCCCTTTATCAACATCCCAGACACATGTCGTATATACAAAATAAACAATCTGTGCATAAATATGTATTGTCATATGAAGGAATGGCAATTTGTCCACAGATAGATCACACAAGCTAAGAATTGTGGAGTCCTGTTCAAGCTGTTAACACCTGCTGTCCCACATGGTTCATTCCTGGGATTGCATAAAACAAAGTGCACACACATTACCATGTCCAGTCTGATGATGTCAGCATCCTACAAATATAGCAGGAGAAAAGAAACCACCCAGTAAAGCATATAGCACGTCGTGTTAATGCGTATCTCTCTAGTATCATAACATAGTTAGGTAGGGGTTTGAATAATGCAATTGCTGAGTGTGTGTGTGGGGGTGTATGTGTGTGTGTGTGATTTCCTTTGAGAGGAGTGCCCTTTTTGGAGACTAGGAAAACACATTAAAAGAGGTAAATTCCTCTTTGGCAAGTCTGATGATGTCAGTATCCTACAAATACAGCAGTGAAAACAAAAGTCCCCAGTCAAGCATATAGCATGTTGTGTTAATGTGCATCTCTCTAGAACCATATCCTAGTTAGGTAGGGGTTTGAATCCTGCAATTACTGAGTGTGTGTGTGTGTGTGTGTGTGTGTGTGTGTGTGTGTGTGTGTATGACACTGTTGGTCAATGTGTTGTGGGTTTTGCTTTTACTACTGTATGACATATCAGTAAAACAGCAGTATGTGCATTGCACACTTCAGGTATCTGTGTGGCAAATACATATATGTACATGTGACCTCAATTAGTTCATAGGTGTGAAGCCTGCGCTCTACATGAATACATCTGTTACCATTAACAGTTTGTGCTGCTGCTTCTCAGACCTTACGTCACATATGTATGTTTGTGACAAGGCCAGCCACTGTAGTGATCTGTGGCCTAGGTCATCTGTGTCACACACACCCATGACAGTTTCTATAGAATAGTGTGAATGAGGGTTCATGCCTGGGGCATATTTCAGACATGTTCAAACACAACACAGTCTGTCAATAATGGGCATTCATTATAGGTGTACAACAACTTCTTGGATATGCATACAGACTCCTTATTGCTTATGTGATACACCGAGGGACATTAGAATACCTTTGGAAATGTGAATACCAAAGGACAGATGACATAACATGTGGCTGTATGTACACATCGGTACCCCTGCTACATGTTGTGGGCTACTACCTATGTGGTACTGTCAGAATACTATGTTTAGTAAATGTGGATGACTATGCTATAGTTGGCTCATAGCTTTACAGCATGGGTTGGTCAACAGGTAGCTGTCTGTATGATACTCTTGTGAAGGATAAGTGTCTCATCCGGAGAATGCATTGTAGGCCACTGTATGCATTACCAGATGTGGATGGACATATCCCTAGTGTGTTTGCTTGTACCTAGGATGGCTACATGCCAAACAGGAGTGGTCCCAGGAATGGGTTGCGGTCAATACCACTGGTTACTGGTATAGTATAGTATAGTACCAGAAGGATTCAAATGCTACTGTGTATCCTACATCTGTGTGTCAGTTGTCAAGACATCATCTAACAATTGGTTAAAGTCAGGCTGTTGAGGTTATGGATACTAGCAGAATGCAAACCAATGACCGATAATAACAGTATCACCCACAGCATAGTGTCAAATCATGTCATACACACATGTGTACCCAAGTTGTAACATATGTGTAGTAAAATGTATACTGGCCACCAATAAGAAATATGAAGTGTTAACACTGTGTAATACAGGGCATGTCACCCTTCCCATGTGTCCACTATGCACGTACATGCAGACAGTGCACCTCCACCATGTTCACAAATGTACACCTGCAAATCTGTACTGCACACATCACACACGTACCATCCACTCACCAACACATGCTGCCAGTACCACACACATCAGCCAAGTGGCACATGGGCGGACAATACATTTTTGGAATTAATAGTGGTGTAAACAATACTACATTGATAATCATAGCTTTAATACATCATGCCTGCTAAGATAGACCTACAAGGATATCATTACACTTTACTGTTGACAACATGCTAACATTGCTACACTGCTATTAGGTCACCCTATGCATCAGCACCATGTTAGCCTGTTTCTGCATCAATGTCACAGATGACAGGAGGTGGCACAGTTTCATCATATGCACAGGGTGTGTTGTTGGTTTGCCAGAACCTGACAATGACCCATCCAATCGACATGTATGTGTGTGTGTGTGAGGGACAACAGTACAGCATGGGTCAATGTTGATGTAATGTGTGTGTGTATGTGTTAGCCCTAGATGTTTGGTTCATGTGTGTGTGTCTGCATGCAGTTCCACCATGTGGCTGCCAAATACGGGAGGTTGTGGGATAGCCACAGACTGTACCTGCGAGGCTGTACAGATTACTGTCTCTGGCCACAGACAGAGTACCTGTGCCTGGCAGGGGTGCCACGGACAGTATCGGGTACTAAGCCAGACTGGGTACTATCATCAGAGACAGAGGGATGTCAACTGGACCCATGTCCCTGCCGGAACTGGCCAGAGCCACGTGCACGTGGTCATCTAGGACGGTCTATTGACAGCCCAGCCCCAACATTGCTGGGGCTGGTACTGCCACTATGGGAGCGGCTGGGACTTGTGTGTCATCTGCGATGACTGCCAGCTGATGATGTTGCTGGCATACATCCACGTCGATGTCTCAGCCATCCTGCACTGTCCTGGCACATGGACATTACATTGCGGAGGACATCTAGTGTCTCCCCCCAACGTCTATCAATGACCTCGGTGTAATTACGGATGGCACCAGCAAGATCACGGATACTGTCATTGATAGCGGTGTTATGGGCCCTCTGCACCCTTAGTCCCTGCCTGGTGTACCGTTCCATATGTGTCTGTGCCTGCATTACAGCCCGGAACATACCTGAGGTTGTGAGACCTGTGGGGGCACGTCTGCCAGGGGCATTACGACCAGCAGTGCTCCCACGAGAACCCCTGGACATATGCCTATGTGGTACCATTCCAGGTGTCTGGGTATGGCTGCTGTGAGGGGTTACAAGTGCCATAGATACCACACTATCCTGGTCAATGCCTACTGTATGCTGTTCCTCAGCTAAGGCCATTGGTGTTGAGGGATGTATTGGCAGTATGAATGTGCACATAGATGGGGTGGAAAGCTGTGTACTGTTGATTGGCAGACCAATGACAGACCCTGTCAAACCTGCCTGTGCCACAACACATGTATCATCATGTCCACTATTTGTGGCAGTGACTTCAGGTTCCCTGTTGCACTCATCCAACAAAACCTCAGCACCTGTGAGAGGAAGACAGGAAACACACTTTACAATCTGTACAGGATGTTAGCACACATGAACACATGCACACATGCACACATGCACACATGAACACATGCACACATGCACACACGAACACACGAACACATGAACACATGCACACATGAACACATGCACACATGCACACATATACACTACTCAATCAAGTTCACACACACACACACACACACACACACACACACACACACACACACACACCAACAGCAATACAGAACATACTCATTAGTGGTTGTTGGTGGAGTACAGTATCACAAGCCTCAGAATCCTATCACAAGTGTCAGCATGCAGGATGTGTGTTGCTCAACAGAATGCAGTGTGAGTGTAGAGAGTCCTTGTTGATAACAGTATACATGTCTTTGATGCATGTGTGTTGTTCAATGATTGGCCTTACCCTGGAACACAATGTGTACATGGACACAGCATTGCTGTGCAAGTATAAAATGCTTTCCAATGTCCTGTGCACCATCACTCATAGGTATACATACCATGGCCAGATGCACAGAACTGTCAGGTGTATAGCAATGAATGCTATGTGTAGTACTGCAGTTACTGTAACTGGATGTAGTGTAGTACCATGAGCCATCATCAGGCAGCATCATGTGGTCACTCAAGGCCACTAATGTATGCCACACTTGCAACTATCTTGCTGTACCTTACCTGCACCACTTTGGCTACATTAACCATTTCACAGCCAGTTGTTACATGGGTATGTAAGGTGTTCAATAGGGAGCATTGCCTAACATAAATGTGTTGTGTGTTGATGCGTGTCACACCACCCCATGATAGGCCTCTACCCCTCAGGTATAGTATGTGTGCTGTGTTGATGACATTTGGGATACTGGAGTCTGACCTTACAGCAGGTGTCTACATATGCCATGTGTATCATATTAACACTTACTGCATATGACAAAGTGGTGTATGTTGCGTGCATGTGTATTGACTCTGCCTATGCAATGTCCACTACAATGTACCACAATTGGTTGGGATGTTCTGTGTATTGCATGTGTTTGAGGCAGCTACTCATGTTACTGGGGTGTGCATAGTCCCACAGAGAACATGCAGAACATGCATTATGTGTAGGTGTTTTACATGTGTATATGGCCTACAACTCTCATATGACATGCACGTTATATGCTATATTAAATGTAGAACACTCACCAGCATGGGTCTGCTGTCTTGCTATCACACCAGAGGGACCTACAAGGATATGAGACAGTTTGTCAGTGTCAACAACTATGGCATTGCTGCTGTGAGTTTGCAATTTTACAGTAGTACAACAGGTGACAGTCACAGGCATACAGATTATGTACCAAATTATCAGTATTGCATGACACCAGGCTCCACATCTTCTAAATACACAGTACACATCTGTTAAATACATGTTCTAACGATCGAGCTAACAGTAGTCTACAGATATGCCATGTTACCTGCATGCTCTGAGTCTACGTGCTGTGTGACTCCAGCCTCCATGATGACACATGTCTGTTGTAGTGGTTGGCCAGGAGCCACCATGCTGAGGAGCAGCTCTTCCACTCTGGTGAGGGGTGGATGTGTTGTGGCACCACCACCTGTGGCAAGCTGTTGTCTGTGGACATCGGAGGCATGCTGCCGGATATGTCTGATTAAATCACTGCAGTAATGACGTACCTGCTCATTAGTCTGGTTATGCATGCCTACATCATTCACCTGACGGACAACATCCTGCCACAGTGCAGTGCACCCATGCTGGTCCTGGCTAGTTCTGGAGAACAGCAGGTTGTGATGCTGTATTAGGACATCTAGGATGACTTCCTTCCCTTCAGGGGAATATGCGGGTTTTCGATTGTGAGACATGTCCCTGGAAGACAATAAAACAATAATTGTGAGCAAGTCATGTGGCGCAAAGTACAGACATCAATGAAATGCCATATATAGCAACCTATTGGCTGTCAGTAGATACACACTTTTAATAGCACATATCACTGCTCAGCCCACAATTGCCTGACAGTGCCTGGCACATACTATATACCAAATCATGTTCTGCACAGCAACAAAGTGAAACCAGTATGTAAGACTATACAACAGTACACGGCACACTGTATGTGACACAATGCACCACCAAGCCACAGGAGGTATATATGAAGCTAATGCACACAGACATTTGTCATCCATTGAAATGAATGTAAAGTACAGTTACAGTACTACCAGTACACCACAATACTTGTTGATAGCAAACTCCTAAGTAACATATGTGCACATTCATCAATATAGGTGACATACTGCTGTACTACACTATACATGTTGCTAGATATGCACTTATATCCTGTGACACACATACCACTGAGGCCATTTTGCAGGCATACCCCCACACACATCAGACATACCTACAAGACACAAAGGTATGGCAACCCAGATGAGTTTTATCTGTGTACCATATAGTACTGTGTGTCAGTACTTACAAAACCTTATGCCTGAGGTATGTAATGTGGGAGGACTACAGGTAAAAACAAAACAGTGTTTCCAAGCAATGTGGATATACACCATACTGTGCTGGTTAGGCCTACAGCTTCAGGTAGTACTACAGTTCATACGGGAGTTGTATTCACTAGTGTTAACAATCAATAAGCATACATGTACTGCTCTAGCCTACAATGGCACACTCCAGTCAACACCATGGGACTACGTCACACCGTATGTCATACTGCTTTTCCTGCCTAGCAATAGCATACATATATTTTGCTGGGATCAGAGCTACAACACTACATACCATGATATAAACAGTTTCCCACTAGGCTATCACACATATACACAACTTTGACACATTCACCTACACATTCACCATCACACTCAGTCAACCTCACATAGCAAGTAATGCAACAAGTACATGAGTGCGTGTATCGGGTCCTAGGTAGCTAATAGGCTATTAGCCATAGGGCCTATGGAAGCCTAGCCATATGGTACCCTGCCATTCAACACCCATGTAATTTAAGTTCATGTGTTCCTGTCATGCAGAGCCACAGAGGTGATTCCCAGGTTGTATTTCCTATCTCACATCCAATCATCATGATTATTCATGACAACTGCTAATGAGGACCTTTATTTGCTATTGATAGGTAGGTAGTTCCAGAGTATGGTATGTGTCTGAGATGATAATGTACCACTCCAGCATGTTCTGCTTTTTGACATTACAAGGTTTAGATCAGTACAGTGTGTAGCTTGTATAGATTTTAATCTGTTTATATGGAGCATGTCCAACACCTGTGGGTTTGGCATAGCTTTGTATGTTAGGCAGAGGTTGCCTCTGGGTAGGCGGTATACGACACAGTGTAGCTGTGGTTTTGCAAGACAGTCTGCATAGGGCATCTGTTTGAGTCTGGCAATACTCTTTGTGAGGTATGTGTCTGGCGTCTACAGTTGCTGTAGATGTCTTCTGAGGTACATGCCAGCAGGGCCATTGTACTCTATGATGGGTTTTATGACTGATGAGCAGAGTAGAACACTGACCTCTTTTTCCATGGATGACACACCTTTTCTGATGACATGTGGACCGTACACAGTTTACATGACTAGTGTGGCACTGTGATTATCAAAAGGGACACTACTGTCCACCTGTGTCCTGTGGTCTCTTATCACACTTTTGGTGTTGAGTAGACTTCCACCAATGTGGTAGTTCATGGGTTTTTAACAAAAGGGATGGCAATACGTTTACAACATTGAGCTTGAGCGTACATATAAACATCCATTGGTGTACATATAGATATACATATAGGCACATATACAGTCCACCTTTCATGGTGGGAATATCAGTTATGCAAAGGTTGAGAGGGATACAGTTATGTAATAATATTGCACAGTCTTGTGCAGAATGCATGGAAGGTATTCTCAGCCCATGTATCTTTATCAGGACCCCCTGTCTGGAAGACTAAAAACCTAAAAAATCATACCCACAGTGTTTAAACACCACATGTCATATGCCAGCACTGTATGCTGTCTTGTTTGCCACACACTACAACCTACATATAAATATGCACATAACAACCTGCACCAACATATAAATGTCTACCCTTCACAAACTGTTGCACTATGTCCCTTGCTCTATGCACATGTTAAGATGCTAATATATCGGACACATAAATATCTCTCCATATGTGTGTGCCATACACACACAAGGTCCACACTGCTGTAAGTCCGTACAACTCATGGATGACCTGTTGGGCCTTGCTACAACATGAACAGTTGTCACATGTGTGCATACAGTAATATTACAGGGAGTATATATAGCTGCAAATGCTACATTACTATACTAGCCTGGTACAGCAGTTGCCAATGCTAAGCTACACAATATATGACTATCATGCATGTCTTACTCTGTCACATCCTAGTTTATATAGGTGTTTGCACTACTCCCCCAAACTGCCATTATACACAGTACTGTACAGAACATAGATAACATAATCAGATGTTTTACATATAATGCTGAGCTACATATGTCACAGTTATGTCCCACTGCACACAGCTACACACTAATTTGTTAATTTCAGTAGTTATGCATGGCATCAGTGCATACATACCTACTGCTGCCACATATGCATGTTACAGAGTATGTACAGTACTCTTCATAAACATCTATTAAATACCAGTAACTACATATCTGTTACATACCTGTTTGTCACTTTCAGGTCCATCTGTGTATGCTTTGACAACTTTTTTTTATTTATTTTTTTTATTAATTAAGTAAAGTTTTTTTACTTCATTTTTATTTTTGGTTATTAATTAAGTATTTTTTTTCTTAATTAATATTTTTAGTTCGTAATTAAGTATATATTTTGTTTACTTAATTAAATATTTTTTATTAAGTAATAATTTTTTCTAACTACTCTCCAGGAGTTATATAGTCTCTGACACATGCAATGTAATGACTGCATGTGGGGACAGCAAGTACAGTCTGCTTTTATAGGTATCTGCGCATGTGCATGTGATGCCCTCTGCACCAATTGGTGCCCAGCATTTGGTAAATGCATACAGCCTGCTGTGTGGTAATTGCAGTACTCACTGTCATAGCAACCCGATGCTATAAATTGCTAAGGTATGTAGGCATAGCCCTTTCAGATTTCCAGAGTGGGGCCCATGCTTGTTTGTTGTGGACAATGTTGTGTAAGTCAGAAGGTTGGTATACGTCTTATAAATGAAGCTAGAGGTGTAGACAGTGATGTACATGTTGCACTCAGACCTGACTGTTTCCACTTCCAGTACAGAGCTATCAGTGTAGAGTTTTACTCACCCCTAGAAATGCTTACACAACATTTATGTGACTATGTAGTTTATTTTCTACTCATATAATTAACTGCCATACAAAAGTAGTTAATGAGAAGTATTCTTTTGGCACATGAACTGTTTGTGAACTGTTATACTGTGAATATTAATGTACTCACTTCTGCAGAGTTTGTGTTTTTTATTGTTGACATTAGCACAGGGTTCGCAGGACAACTGGACAATTCCAGTACTGAGTATGCCTACCTACACCCTTGGTAGACCCTAAACACTCAAGTATCTTTTAATTGTGGGGGAGGGGGATGCTGACATACAGAGAGCATTATGTATTAATGTGTGAATGTTATCTTACTGGACTTAAAGGATTGGTGTGTACCTGTTAGTTTATCAAGGCAGGTGGTCTGTTTGCATAGTTCCCAACTGTGAACCTATCCAGATGGTAGCCAGATGTTACACTGTTATTCTCTGTCTGTGCAACCCACAGGTGTTTTCAGCACTAGTACAATGGCATTATTACAGTCAGTTGCTACCAGTACATGGCTACATCCATTGGTATTTCTGTGTTGTACTCCTACATAAGGGTATTTTTGTGGAAGTCCTACCAAAGCTATTTGCAGAGTGTGTAACAGCAGAATAGCTGATATGCCTGTGTGTTTGTGCCTCTGCCAGGCCTATGAAACACTCAGATACATCTTTGCATGGAGTCAGGGATAGGTAGTTAAAAGTATGGTACACCTTACACATAATTGAGACAGTAAGTGTAGACTTGAGTGAAGCAGTGCATATGGATTAGTACACCTTTTATGAAGTACGAGCGGTGTCTACTGTTATTATTGTCACTATTCATTGTGTACTTTTCAGAGGGATTCAGAGGGACACAGCTAAAATATGTTTCACAATCAGGGACATCCCTGAAAAGTAGTCACAGTTAGGAAGTATGGCATCTGCCCTAATTAGATATGCCAGTGTTTGTCCTGCTATGATACTGTGTGTGGGTTGTAAAGTGCCTCTGTAACGTTATTTGCTGCTAGAATGGCTGCTTCTCATATCACACTTATGTAATGCAATTCCACAACAATTGCTGGTAAAGATCCACAGAACAAGCTTTGTGTTAAGGCCTTTCTATTTTTCCTTTACATTCACTCATTGAAATGCATGATATATTTATTTCAGCACCAAGTCATTGTATATCTGCTGTGGCTTAGTGGTACTTCATGCAGTCTAGTGTGTCCAAGGTCTGGGGTTCAAGACTGGCAGAGGTGTTTTATTTTGCTGCTGAGCAGAACAAGGGCCTTGACATACAGAGTGACTAAGGCAATTGTAAGCAGTTGTAAGCGGGTTTGCATGGGTTTGTGTGAAGGTTAGCAATACTTAGCTAAGCGCACACATGCGCACACTCGCTTAAACCCGCTTACTACTGCTTAAGAGTGCTTGCTCCAGCTAACCCCTGCGCTAATTTCTTTGAAAGAAAAGAAAATGGGGACATAGGAAAGTGATGAAAAAGGGGGCACAAAGAGGGAAAGACAGTAGGAAAACAAGCTCGGGATGTGCAGGACAGGTGTAGGTCCATAGATGCCCATTTATTTACCAGCAACAGCTGTGCATATGCAATACATTTGGAGTGAAATTTGAAACCTTCCACCCCTGGGAGAGGGGTGAGGACAACAAAGTATGTTGTACTGCCAATTATAATTATCAGTTTACATGTCCAGCAGACATGTGTGCGAAATGGGCAGCTATGTATGGGGTATAATTTTTTTGTGGGTACAGATTGCCCTTTTTTTTTTTTTTTTCAGGTGAGAGTGGAAAGTGAGGTAGAGGAAGTAGGTATATTTGGGGAGGTAGGTTGGGGAGGTAAACAGACAAGACAAACAAGACGCATACAGGGGCAGTGTATGACACATGGGGTGGGTGAACACAATTGACGGGGATGGATGTTTAGAAATCACAAGCCCATGAGCCCACAGATGGTAACAGTGGAACTGAGATCCCCACCCATGGGCAGTCACCACTGCACATTCACAGCCCCGAGGGTGGCTGTGCTGGGGACTGTGTAGGATGGGCAGGCTCACCTGTGAGACTCACCACTCTCGCCTCAAGCTGGCATAGGGGATCAGCGACTGAATGCTGGATCTCCCTATGCACCACAACCCGGACCCTTCGAAGGGTGACAGGTGGCCCTTATCTGCCCATGCTTGCGGGGGGGGTGAGCCCCATCCCCTGCAGCGCTTCCACCCGTAGGTGGCACAGGACCAATAGAGGAGGGGAGCCCGGGCTGGGCACCGGATCTGCTGGTGCCAGGTGCACTTGCCAGCTGAGGAGGGACAAGTGGGTCCACTGGGACTGGCCTTCCCATACGTTCTGTGATTAGGTGTGTTTAATTACAACATAAACAACAGCATTCCAAATTAGTTGTAACAGCATGCAGTAATATTCCCATTAACCCAACACGCCAAGGTTCCAACAGTTGAACAGCAAGCATGACACATGCATATATTGAATGACAGTGGACATTCCAACAGCATGCAGGGATGATTGGTGGCAACAGGCCACCATGATTGTGGTGTTTGAATAGGGCACATGCATCAAAGTGAATGCAGATATTTATCGAACAATAGGACATATGTCCCAACAAATTTTTTGAGATTACACATACCCATTGAGGTGTGGAATTGCATTGTTTATGCACATACAGTAGGGTGTAGAAAGAAACCGCAATTAACATCTTATAAGTACTTTTAGTCTACAATGCATTCCTGTTGACTGCAGGTGTATATCCCCTACATGTATTATTACACTTGCCAACATGCATTAGGTTGTGTAATAGGTTTGGCTAGTTCATTATATACCTGACCTATATCTGCCATACTAACTGTCCAAGATGCAGATGTTACTGCTACATAGTTATTGATTTTATTTATATTTCTTTATCTACATATCTGGATGTGTTCACATGACATTTTCAGTTAAATTTGTACAGAACCCTACATTTCGTGTAGCTCACTCACATTTCTGGGGAACATATTAACAAGCTACTCGTGTGCCAGATTTACTTATGCATGCCAGCCATTAACTGACTGTTGAGGACTGTATATATGCTTCACAGGTAGCAATTATTAAAACAGTAATATTTGTATAATGCAAGGGTACAACAACATTTCAAAGTAAGTGACACAGACACACTCCAAGTTTTATACCTTTATTAATTACATTACACACTTTTCCACAGGCTGTCTCCTTTATTTGATATTACAGTGCATATGGCAGACATATTCAAGACATATTATACCTTTATTAATAGATTACAACACTCTTTTTCAGGCTTGCTCACTTATTTTATATGACAGTACATGTAGAAATATTACTCCGAACATATTTTACCTTTCTTAATGGGTTACTACACTCTTTTTCTGGCTCGCTGACTTATTTTATATAACAGTACATGCAGAGGAATTATTCAGGGCATTTTATGGCTGTATTATTGGGCTACAACACTTTCTTTCACCTATTTTATATAAAAGCAAAACAAAACTAAAAACAGTGAACTAAATCCAAAACTGTGTTGGAGTGGTTTTTTCTTCCGTTTTGGATTTAGTTACCTATTTTATATAACAATACATGCAGAATAATTACTAACCTGCCTGGTGGTGCAGACTTAGCAGCCTATCTGCATAGGCTTGCTGATTCACAGCACAGACACCTGCAGCTGTGAAGTAAATGAAGGGATATTGAGACATACCTATCCATTATATAGCATAAATTAGCATGTCGTACATACTGCATTCCATGGCTACCTACTCAGTTGTGGGGCATCTTGCATCCCATGGGCCTCCTGCATCCATTGGTTCAGTAGGTCCGGATTCCATCTCTTCAGGTCTGCATGGTGGTGACGGACCTGCTCACCAGTCCAAAGAACGCCTGTGACACTGGTGAGGTCATGAGCTAACCGGTTCCAAGCCTCTGCTTTGTACTCCATCCCTTGGAACTGGCCTTGCAGGAGTCTTGACTCATGATGGTGGACAAGGAGCCAAACCATGTATTTGACTCCTCGATGCCTCAGCGTTGCGCTCGAAAGCATGTACCCTCTCCAGCACCAGCCATTCTAACTGCAGATGGGAGCTACAGTCAGTTATGGCATGTATTCCCACCTATGGGGCTTAAATATGCTGCATTTCCCGCACTTTTTTGTGATTGGCCGTATTTGAAAATTCTCGGCTGACTGCAGACCTGCTTAGCAATGGTTAATATACCATTCATAAGTATATGTATGTTAACAGTGGCTGTTTATCCTAAGTTGTCATTGCTTAGTGGTTCAGTACTTTGATTATGGTGCACAGTGTCCAGAGTTCAAACTTTGTCATTGCTTTTTATTTTACTACTGTCCAGACAGGCTAGGGGGTGTGGCTTTGTTTAGGCAACTTTGCTCTACATTGCTCCACGTTGCCCTAAGGTGCGCTGGTTGGTGTGGCGTGCACCTCTGTGCAAACTGATTTCACTGGGTAAAGCACTATTTAGCTATGGGCATCTCTATTGCGCTGGGTACAGTGCTGCTTAACTACAGGCAACTTTATTGTGCCAGCTAAAGTGCTGCTTAACTACGGGCAACTATATTGTGCTGGGTAAAGCGCTGCTTAACTGCGGGCAATTATATGTCAGGATCCTTTATAAATATACATTTTGTTCACTGATACATAGGCCATTTCAATGCTTTTTAGTAAAATTTTAATCATATATGTCAGGAATTATTTCATATACTAATTTAAAACATAAAATAGGAAGGGGAGTGGTGGGACTCGAACCGTGAATGCCTCCTCTTTGTGTGAAGGCTCTACCACTACGCTATTGCTATTTGGCATAATTTGCATAAACATTCCTTATTATGCTCTTCCATGTCGGGATTGCTAACTGCAGCTAAGCAATGGGCGCACCCGCGCACACACGCGCAAATACGGGCAGCTATATCGGGAATTAGAAAAAAAATTTAAGTTTTACTTTTTATAACTGTGCTGGGGGTTTACATTGTCAGGGTGTGTGGTGTTGGGTACATGGACATTTGAGCGGACTCGCTCTTGTGTGTTAACATTTTACATTTCAGACACTTGCAGGGGCGTGAACCTTTGGACTGCTCAGCAGTCGGATACACCCCCTGCTTTCCTGCACGGTCCATGTTAGACTTGGAGAGGAGTCAGTGTGCCCTCATGAATATTCATGGCATGCTGACATCATACCGTTCAACTGCAGTCTCCGAGTAAGACTTATTTAGTCTTACACGGAGGATTTGTGAATCCGGGGGAATGTTCTTCAAAAGCATCTAAGGTTTCATTTATTGTCATGCAACAGTTTCTAAGTCACTCTTTTTTTGAAGTATTAACTACATATAGAAATATTACTTGTTTTTATAATTATTAGCAAATAACAAGCAATATTTCCAGTATAGTGTGATATACACCAGCATTGACAGCAGATTGTCCTGTCTCTCACATTGGTGTTTCACACCATACACCTTAATAATGTGTCGGTCTCTCAGTTATAAAAAATATGAACATAAATTTAAATATATAAATAATTGGCAAACAAAGATTAATTTTTCCACTGTAGGACATCCTAGACTAACCGTCTTAGTGTCATTTTGTTAATAATTGCTTGCCCTTTCTAGCACTGCCTATTAGCTGATAAATCACTTAGTTAAAGAAGCTAGACTTATGCTTGGCTGCCATAAGGCTGCATGGGTGTGAACTGGAAGTATACAAAAAAGGTGTTTTAGGCTTGAGTGAAGTATTTTGTTTTCTCTGGCATTGTAATGTTTGCTGACAGTGGAAAAGCTTTCCTATAACTAATTTAAGCCTTATGTTTCCTCCAGTTGCTTTAATGTTTGTTGACAGTTGAAAAGTTTTCTTATAACTATACTTTTAATTATCTTATTTTCTGTAATAGTTGTAATGTTTGTAGGGAGAAAATCTTTCATGAAACTTTACTTTAAATATCTTATTTTCTGTACTCGTTATAATATTTGTTGACAGTGAAAAAAATTTCTTGTAACTGTACTTTGTCTTAAGTTTTCTCTGGTGTTTGTGTGTACAACATTGTGGAGAAACAACACTGTTGTAAGTAGACCTTGGCACCTGTGTTCCATGGCAAACATTCCATGATCAGTGTTCCATGTTTTCAGTGTTGTGGAAAAACAGAAAATGAACAATATTCTGGTACAATAAACATAGGGAAAGGTATGGAAACACTAATGCTTCAAGACAGAATAAAAAGAACATTTCTTCATGTGCATTTAAATGTTTACAAAAGCACATTTATGCAAGTACTTTGTGTTTCAGTTAAATCCTTTTTAACTACTAAAAATAAATATCAGAATCTTTACAGTTTTGAACATGCATCCATTAAGAAGTAGTTAGCATAGTGATTTCAAAGGTGAAACATGGTGCTGCTTACTGTGTGCCTTAAAATCATTCTGTCATTGTATGGAATATAACTGTACATCTCTTAAGTATCATATAATTATTATTTTATTTATTTATCACAATTTTTATTTTGCCAATTAAGAGATCTCTAAGGCAAAAATGCCTTCTTTTTCAGAGACAGCCTATGAAACACTGTCTGGTTAAATTGCTTCATTAAAGTTAAACAGGGTATGTGGGGGGTACAAGGAATCAAACCTCAGATTGTAAGTTAACCCATTTACTACTGAACTTTTTCACGAAGAATGTCTCCAAACCTTTGATCTTTTGTTTGGGCTAGTACTGCTCTTTGATTTTGGCTATATTTGTTTCTGTAGAATAAATGTCTACATGCCCAAAATAGTTTGAAACATTCTCATTAAAGTTTCACAGACTAATATCAAGAAAATTTCCCATAAGATATAGTTAGACTTTGTTACTATTGTTAAAAGGAAATTAGTATTTATATGTTAAATGTTAATGTAAAATGAACACAATGTGATTTTTGGATAAAACATTTAAAATAATCAAATATCAATTTCAATGGTAAACACATATTATTTTAGATCATACATTTCAGCAATATTGTATATTAATGTTTTGATATATTTTAAATGTATTAATCTGAGCAGAACTAATAGCTGCTGTTTTATTTTGAATCAAAGTATTTTACAGATATTACTACTTATCAACTTTCAATGGCCACCCTGATGAGAAATTAAAACTGCCTACAAGTATCAGTACATCTACATTGCTTCTAGAGATTCCTGTAAAATATTCAAGACAATATACATGGGTACTCAACTTATACATCATACTACAATAACTACCAACTGTAATAAAAAGGAGACATAATAATGTCACATATTTGCATGCACGTATGCACCTTTAAAAGATAGAAAATTCTACATTTTTTGAAAAAAAGTATTAATTTACTGAGTCCATAAGAACACACTAATTATATAATTTATATATATATATATGCTGAGCATGCAGTCATGCATTCAAAAAGAGTTTCAGATGTATATGCTTGTTGTAAAGCAAAGGGCAAGACATATCAAAATCGAATGGCAGTGTAAGCATACTTGTGGTTAGTAAATATTTTACAAAATCGTGTCATAACTCTGCTAGAGAATGAATTTAGTTGGTGAAGTCATACAAAAGACATTACCACTAATTTATTTTCATATAACCTGGGTAACTGCCAATTCACGTCTTTTTTTTGGGGGGGACAGGCATAAATCTCTTGAGAGAAAACTTCACTCTCCGAGATAAGACATATGATTTATACTTCTCATGCAATGAAGGTAACTCAGTATAAATATGCACTAGACCAGTGTTGCATTTTTCTCCGTAAATAAAAGTCATATATCCATAATTTATGGCAACTGATAATACTGCAACATGCCAGCTCTTACTGTCAAATGACTATTACATTATGCCTTTAATGTCTATGTATAAAAGGGCACAAATCAGTCTTCCTCTCAGAGTTCTTAGTAGAACATTTAAAGAGAATTATGTTTGGATAGTTGTGTGCAAAGTACATCTAAGACTACTATTCTACCCTTTGGGATTTATATGCAACTCAGTACTGACTTTGACCTTATCATATTGCCACTACTTGTACAGGTAAATATGGCTATGGCATGTTTCTGTTGATGAAAGCTTTCATTTTTAAGAGAAATATATAGTAATTTAATAGTTATCAACAAAAGCAAAGTCTATCATCTTCAGACACTGCCTTTTTCCACATGTCCTAAAACAGTCACTTTTTGATTGCATACCACTCAGTTGTTTGACTGTGATCCAAGTAAAAAGGAATAATAGTCATAGTAAAGTATTTAAGTTGATGTTCTTACACATATGCCATATTAAGGATTGTTTAACACTGATATAGTAAATGTTCTTCATTTTCACATACACCTCCTCTGAAAAAAAAAACACTTTCTGTCTGTTTACACCCTGGGCATTTACAATAATCAACTGAAATAAAAAATTACCAAAACTCTCTCACACTGACACTGCCCCTTCCTGTCCAGCCATATAGAAAATTGTTACCAGTAATCAAATATTTGTTCTTTTGCTTTCATATGTAGTCTGTCTATTCACTTCCCACTCTCAAAGCAACCATGTTCCCATTCAGTTTCCTATTTGACAATGATCATATCTTGCCTCCTGTGTGTTCAAGCTAAGTACATTTCCTGCCTGACACATTTTTTCGACTACCAGGAGCATCACTTGCTATGTCATTGAACCTTCTCACTCCACTTTCCTTAATAAAGCAGAGTAAATTGTAGAAATCATATCTATTGACAATTAATACTGTTAACAGTACCTACAGATTCACCTTATGCCCTGATAAAATTAAAAGTATTATTATTATCATTAATGCATGGAAGAGAATAATGCATGGAAGAGAAAAGCCTCACAAAAGATTGAAGCATCTGCTATTTTCAGCAGTGTCTATTAAAATGACTAAAGATCACAAGGTAAGTGCTAATGCATTGAATACTCTGTTAAATCAGTGTCTATGTTTTCCTTGCATAATGGGCAATATATATTGACTAGGCATGGCCTGTTACTATTTGTAAGGAACAGATGTAAAACAGCACATTAGTTGGTTCCCATATATACTGGGATGACATTTCAGTCATTTTTAATGTTTGGGCTAATTGTTTCATTAGTCCAATAACAGTGATAACAAAATAATTATAAACATATATTTCAGAGAGTAAAATTAAGTTTATCTTGCCACTCACAGTTTGATCCTTTTCTTTTGTGGTTGCATCAGAAACTCATGGATTAAGCCTAATGAGAAGCTGATATCCTTAACCCGCTATGCTATAACTCAAGAATTACTCAGTAATTTGGCAAATGTTTTTTGTAGATTTACTAATTTTAAATGTCTAGGGAACACATTTTCAATATATCATCTGTGGAAACTTACCTTATAAATGGAATCACTGTCATTTCTTCATGCACCATTCAAGTCTTGAAAGATAATTTTACACACCAGGTATAAAATCTCTGAACAGAATTATCACACCGTCAGCCTAGCTATTTGCGAATATCGATATTATATATACAGAAGTGTGTGTAAACTAGTGAGCTAAAATGTAACCACAGCATGCCCTACTGGAATAGAACAGGAATGTACCTGCACTATTGTAACTATTTAGATGTATATGTTTAATGGAAACTAGAACATAGAAGGTTAACTTGAAAAAAATTCTGAGAAAATATTTGAAATATTTTTTTTTATAATTACTGGGCCATAAACAGAAAATGTTATCTATCAGTTTCAGTGCAGTAGCAGACACAATATCTAGAGCTGAAAGCTTTTTGTATTGTCTTGAAAGAGAAGTAATTACTAGGTTTGTGATGTAGAAGAGTTGTATTGTTTTATGACTTCCAGGATCTGCAAACATCTGAGAGATATGTATTTTTCAAAGAGAGATGCTAAATTATGTTAGTTTCTGATAATGGGGGGTTAGCTTGGGACCTGAAAGTCAGGTGACAAAAAGTGATGTCATCAAAGCTAACCCAGCAGTAATATTTGATATTAATTTAAGAACTCTCTCAGAGAGAGAGATTGTACATTTTGTATTTTGTCTTTGACCTAACGAGAACATTTGCTCGTCACCACATCTGCACTTGTCTTGCTTTAAGTAAGTTTTTAGGGCATAGTAACTCTTTTAGATTCAGATAGGAATATAGTAAAGTATAGCTTAGATGTTTTCTTTACTTATCTGAGACTGTCCTGCATTGTTGTTTTAAATATTTTCTGTGATTTTGAACTCTGATGTAACTGATTACTTACTGAGTAATGTCTTGTTCTTTTATTATTTATTATTAAGTGTATTTAAACATTTTTATTGTGGCTGGTTTGTTTAGAGATATGTCAGCTCTCAGAGTACTTGCATATCTATTTGGTGACACTGTACAGGCCACTCCTAGATAGCCTTGCTCTTGTTCAGACTACTATTTGGATTGATAGCAACATTACACAGGAGGATTGGACACCCTTTGTTAAGGGTCTTAAACAAGCTAATAAGAGTTGGCTGGTGGTAGTCAGAACTACCTTATGGTTTGGGCAGAAGGGGGCATAGCTAGTAAACCTGTGCCAGCCTTCCCAAAGAGTGCATGTGTTAATATTTAAATCAAATCTCAAGGAATGTGTGTATCAGCTACTTGGGCAGGGACATAAAGCACTGGTTGGACTGAGAGGGTACTGGAGGTCTTAGCTTGGCTGGTCAGCTGAGATCTCAACTCTATAGCTGTGCCAGTGGAGAGTCTTACTGGTGATTTGGAGAAAGAAGGGGAAACCAGCCCCAGACTGACTGTGTGCTCTTAAGGGAAACTGCACTTTACTGTGTGTATACTTGTCATCCTCCCAGTGTGTACATTCCCCACTGTAGCCAGTGGTGAGGATTGAGGCCCCTTGATTACTGGGCCAGTGCAGGGGCATCACAAGAACTACAAAACTGCTGTTTGTAAAAGAGGTCTAGTCACGTTCTTATAGTTTATCAGGTACTACTATGAGGTCAGTATGCAGAATATTTGTGGAAATAATAATTACAGCTGCCAAACATATACTGATACATTTAGTTTCTTGAATATATGTCTGGAACCTTAGCATTTTGTAGTATTCAAGTACAATCAACAAACACCCATTTCTGTCATCCACAAATGCATTTTACATGACTACAGTGGAACATTTGTCACATTTTGAAAGTGGATTTCTTATATCAATATATATAGTTGTATAAATAATTCTGATAAATAAACTACTTAAACTTAATGTATATAGTAAATGATCATGTTGATTCTATAGTCCATTAAAGTGTTTTATTTATTTGTTTGATACAGATATGGCATCCTATGGCTTGTAAGGCTCTTGCCCATTAAGCAGGAATATGAAGAATTTTAGCAAGTCAGAAGATACAGACTATCAACCAGTCTCTGATCTTGCATAACACAACATTTTGAATACACTGAAGTATTAATGGCTTCATTTCTGTTTGTCAGTTGTCTCATACCTTCTCATTTTATTGCTCACACATAAGTATCCACTGCTGCTGCAGTTCGTCTCCAGTGCAAGGGAACATTTGGCAGTAACAGGTGCTTATTTAATTTCTTGTCAGCCAGTGCAGTAGGGAGAGAACTGTTTTTCAACAATGCCACCATTTCTTCTTTCACTTTTTTTCTCATTTCATCCTTCTTCACTTGTAAGGTATTCCCTTTTGTGCCCTTTATTCAGTCAGATTAAATTTCGAAAAAAGCTTTGCATACCACAACTAAAAGCTGAGCTGTGAGTATGCACATCTTTTCCTGTACCACTTTCTTGTATCCCATTTACTGCTTTACTCAAAAGCAGCAGATGTTTTGCACCATCCTCGGGCAGACATGAATAAGTTTCATAAATTGCTTTGCATATTCCTCCAACTATACATACCTATACTGATCCCTGCATCAGACCTCTAGACATATCAGTAACACATGCACCTGTCATTTCTTTTTGCTTATGTATAACTATTTTGGTGTGGTATATTAGAGTTAGATATGTCAGCAATAAAGCTACAACATGTAATACATTTTCTTTACTCAGTAAAGCTAAACAAATAAACACACAAACAAACAACATATTTACAGGTGGACATCTTTTGGTCGAGACCATTTGGTTGACCAAAACAGATGGTCACCATGTGCACAAGATCAACCATCCCTAGGTCAGGGAATATTCCCTATCCCCGAAATTTTACCTGCTTCCGGGTTAATCCTTGAAGCATGCACTGTTTGAGTCAGTGTTCTGTTTTATGAAATTTTTATGTCAGTGTTACAGACATTGATCTAGTGTCCATTCAATAAAGGGTACTACATCTATATGTGTATATATATATATATATATATATATATATATATATATATATATATATATATATATAGCTACACACACACACACACACACACACACACACTTACATAAATCCATGTGTAAACAAATACATACAATGATATAAGTAATGCAATGAGGAAATGCTCATTTCTTCACAGATATTTAGCAATAAACTGAGCATTTTAGTGATTTAACTCTGTCTCTGTGAAGCTAGTCTGCAAACAGATGATCTGCATAATTGCATAGATCAGCGATATATTATTAATTTGCAGTGCACATATGAAAATGTAGCTTTTTGGCTCTCTCTATATTGCATTTTGTAACTACATAATGATAGGATAGTGGTCTAAACATGTCTAACAAAATAACTGAAGCAACATGGAGGCACTACCTACACTGAGTCTGGAACCACATTTACATAAACCATATGCAAAGAAGAAAAGGTGCCTTTAAGAACAGAAGTGAAAACAAGAATACTACCTCTAACTAGTTATCTCTATCTTATCTCCATTTCACTTACCTCATATGATGTACTTCAAATGTTCTTAAATAGTTTTGATTTTTATGAGAATGCGCACAGCTAAACATTAAACATAGATCATCACTTAACTGCTTTATTTTGGAAACATTATTTACATATTTAAACGCATGAAGTACAAGCACATTTCTCACATCTTTAAGGCAAGAGGTATTTGACATGCCTTCCAAATGTGGACCTGCCTAGTGCTTAATAAAGGAGTAATCAATAGGTCATTTTCAGTATCAAATGTTCGTGCACACTGAATGTGAAATGCAGAAATACTATTTAAAGATATGTGGTCAACAAAATGAGCAGATGTGATGTTGTAAGGAAGAAATCAGTTAAGTTTGTCTGTATTCTCATGCAGTACTGCCCAATATTTAGATGGGGTAGCTGACATTTGTTTCAGAGAAAAAGGGCTGCAGAGTTTTATGTCAAAACATGTCTTGTATCCATGAGTTGCCATGATAGAACAGTTAAATGAGTGTTTTTCTTTTATCATATAAATAATTTATACTGCAAATTTGCACTGAAAAACTATAGTGTATATTCTTAAAGATTCAATACTTTTGACTCAAATGTGCTATATTTTAACATTTGGCCAAGACATTAATGAAGTTATCGATCTATTTATTGTAATATGGCACTCAGTTTTTGGGCTAGAAAAATAAAAGGAAAAATGTCAACTGTTTTGCTGACGCACCCCTTACACCCACAAGTAAAGGCATCACAAAATGACATTTATAATCATGTGAAAGAAAGGAGAAAAATCATGTTGCCTTTATATGGCTGTTACTTTTCACTGAAGCAGTCTGACATGCCTTCCTGCAAATGTAACAGATTAATTAATTAATTAAAATCAATTTGTTCTGCGTTAGAAGATACATATTCAGAAGGAAAACAGTATTACCGTTATATATACATTAATGGGTCTAGTTCACATAACTGAATTTTAAAACGTAGAATTTCATATGGTCAAGACTATATGATCGATTTTTTTAAAAAGTAGAACAGTTTGTACAAATTGGAGTGAAGGGGAACAGGGGAACTTGCCTACCTGCAAAAACAATGTATTTGCTTTTTGCTTGTCTTGTGGCTTTTTAAAATGTCGATCATATGATTTTGACCATATGAAGTTTAATGTTTAAAAAATTTGATAATATGAACCAGATCTAAATTCATGCATGCAACCAAAGTGCATGCAGTATAGCAGCTCTTCACAGAGGTAAGTTCACCTTATAATAAAGGTGAGATTAAAGTGAAGCAGCAAGATAAAGTTTCTAGGCAGAAACAGATGCAATGTTACAATATTTCAGAAAGTAACGTTTATTGCAATATGGTACTAATACAGTAAAAACAATGTTTACATGTGAAATATAATACACAGCTGAATTCTTTACATTACTAAGCAGAAAAATTAATATATCACAGAGGCAGGAATATGAAGAATTTGAACAAGTCAGAAGATACATACTATCAACCAGTCACTGATCTTGCATAATACAACATTTTGAATACACTGAAGTATTAATGGCTTCATTTCTGTTTGTCAGTTGTCTCATACCTTCTCATTTTATTGCTCACACATAAGTATCCACTGCTGCTGCAGTTTGTCTCCAGTGCAAGGGAACATTTGATAGTAACAGGTGCTTATTTAATTTCCTGTCAGCCAGTGCAGTAGGGAGAGAACTGTTTTTAAAACAATGCCACCATTTCTTCTTTCACTTTTTTTCTCCTTTCATCCTTCTTCACTTGTAAGGTATTCCCTTTTGTGCCCTTCATTCAGTCAGATTAAATTTCGAAAACAGCTTTGCATATCACAACTAAAAGCTGAGCTGTAGGCATGCACATCTTTTCCTGTATCACTTTCTTGTATCCCATTTACTGCTTTACTCAAAAGCAGCAGATGTTTTGCACCATCCTCGAGCAGACATGAATAAGTTTCATAAATTGCTTTGCATATTCCTCCAGCTATACATATCTATACTGATCCCTGTACCATTGTATTTTTAATTGCTTTCAACCACTGAATCTGGAAGGCATGTACACACACATACACACACACACACACACACACACACACACACACACACACACACACACACACACACACGCACACACACTCACATAGGCAATCTCCTTTACTTTGTCTTTTTCCATTTTTTTCTTATAGCTAAGAAATACTGGCTGGCTCTTTGTTTACCTACCAGAAATCCACCAATGTTGTCATACAGCCAGTTCTTTAATTTATACTAGCCTACGTTTCTATCTCTTCTCTATCTTTCGCCTATCCACAACCCTGAACATTGTACAGTGAGCTCACACTACTATGAAATTTTGACTTCTTGAACCATGCTGACAAATGGAAAAGATAAAGAAATGTCCTAAACGTGGGGGGGTGCGTATGTGTGTGTGTGGGTCCCCTACACTAGACTGACATACCACAAAGCCGACGCCCAAAAGACCGGCACTAGAAGAACGACGACACAGATGACCGACAAGGTAAAATCCCGACAGCCGAAACACCAATGTGGGCAACGTGTGAGCGCGACTCAGTAAGTGTGTGATAGTGAGGGATTTAAGGTTAGGGTGCAGGAAAGGTGAGTGTGCGGTAGTGTCGGACTTAGGGTTAGGGTGCGGGTAAGGTAAGTGTGTGATAGTGATGGATGTTAGGGTTAGGGTTAGGGCGCGGGTCAGGTAAGTGTGCGATAGTGACGGACTTTAGGTTTAGGGATGGGTTAAGTGACCACGAAGCAATAAGGCAAAAAACAAACTAAGAAACAGTGCTGGTAAGAAGTCAGCATACCAAGGCTTCCAGGACAAATTGTAGTTGTAGAGCAAAATGCCCAAAGTTAACAAATCTCACTGAGAAACCTCCTTGTAAAAGCAGATAAACTGGTGAAAATCCAACTCCAGAAACAGCATAGAAAACAAAATCTTCTTTAATACAGAATAAAACAAGCGCTTTCGCCTGGTGATCCCAGGCTTTATCAAGTTACAATGTTGTTCTGGCAATGCAGTGCATTTATATTAAACTGCTGAGCCAATTAAACAATTAAAAATCACCAATTACAATAATCAGAATCAATTAATTAAAACATTCAGTCAAACTGTTTTAAAAATACTTTGCACAACTTAAAAATGCCAATTACAGCTCTCTAAAACTTGGATTTAAAACCAAAAAATTTCTTTAAACAAAGTGCTGAAAATAATCATAAATAATAAACCTTGACATTAGTACTAATGCAAAACTAATGACTTTGCAGCTTTCAACTAATGCTAGCTTGAATGCAGTGAGGAGTTACAAGATATTTAAAGCCCACATCTATTATTCTATTGTCAAAACCTATGTGAGCCAAAAAAATGAGGAGATAAGACTTAAACCGGGCGAAAACACTATGCCACAGTGTGCACCAGCTGATGATCAATACAAGGACAGTGTGTTAATGTAATAAACATAACAAAACCAAATGTTAATAAACTTGTGTTGTGTTGTGCTGTAATTGTGCCCAAAAAATAAGGTACACAAATAATATACTATTAAGTCAAATCAAAAAGCAAGCTTAACAACTTTGACATAACACCCTGAAGCAAAAACTAGTAGGAGATGACATAAGTCAATGAACTTTTGTTTGCACTAGAAATAAGTATTGTGTGAAAAGTAATTTGAAACACACATCAATTTGATATGATAAACTCCAACAAAATGTCATAGTTTGTCCCTGTTTGCCCTAAGGACACAAGCAAGACTAATGCTGTCATTCATACCCGGGAACTTAGTGGCGTCTAACTTAAGCTGCCATGTCAATTCTCTATTGGCAAGATGAGTCTCCCAGTCACCACCTCTAGGGTCTTGAGTTACTCGTTCTAAAACAAAAAACTTTAGGGTGCGGGTAGGGTAAGTGTGCGATAGTGATGGACTTTAGGTTTAGGGGTGGGTTAAGTGAGTTAGGGTTAGGGTGCGGGAAGGGTAAGTGTGCGGTAGTGTCGGTCCTTAGGGTTAGGGTTTGGGTTAAGGTTAGTGCATATATAGTTGTGTGTAATGTGTAGTTTACATTTTGTGTGTCAATGTTATGGTGTTTGGTTTTGTGAGTTGTCGGTTTTGTGAGATGTCGGTCTTTTGGTGTCAGTGTTTTGGCTGTCGGCTTTGTGGCATGTTGGTGTAGTGTAGGGGATCCGTGTGTGTGCGTTTGTGTGCATGTGTGTGTGTGCATGTGTGTGTGTGCATGTGTGTGTGTCTGTGTGTGTGTGTGTGTGTGTGTGTGTGTGTGTGTGTGTGTGTGTGTGTGTGTGTGTGTGTGTGTGTATATAGCTGTCTTTGTCTATATATATATATATATATATATATATATATATATATATATATATATAAATACCCCAACTCTATGGTCACATAAACTTGACAAAAGCAGAAATCTCCCAAAGCAAGTGGCGAACCATTGCCGGCACACACTAGAAACTGCACCAGCAGTGATTAAGCAATAACCCACGCCTGGGTGTGGGCAATGCTGGATTTACCCACAGTTGGTGTGGTTTGGTCATGAGGGTGAAGCCCGAGTGCCTAAACAAAGACAACTGTGGGTAAATCCAGCATTACCCACACCCAGAATTGGGTTATTGCTATTATACAATGACATTATTTAAGAAACAAAATGCTTACTTTTCTTAAATAATGGCATTGTATAATGCCTCCTTGCTGCCCTTCCACAGCTGTCCAGTATTCTGCGGCAGTTCTGATGTACTGCGCATATGTATGGTTATGCTTGTTTAACATAGCGAGATAACAGCAATGGAGCTCCTCTGTTCTCTGTTGCTGTCCAACAAAAAAAAAGCACTTATACTATTGGTTTTCCATTAGGATACATCTTGATTTACAACATGCACACTGACCAATCAGCGTGCACGTTTGGGAATATTAATGGGGGGGGGGGGGCATTGTATAATTTCCTATAAATAACAGTGTTCAGTGTTATGCATTTTGTCCTTTTTTCTTTGCACTGCTGACATTTGAACAATTTCACCTTAAGCAACTTTAGGCAGCCCAGTGGGCCACCTCATCATCATCCAGAGTTCTACAATGTTTCCCACAAGTAATGTTACATTTTTTATGGATAAATATATTTATTTCTAGTCCCCCTGTCAGTCCACAGTACAATCCCTGACAAATATCGAATAAAACTATCATATGTTTAGATCAAGCAGCACAACTGTAACAGGGGGAAAATCAGTTTCAGGCCTTCTGTCTAATTTCTTCACTGAGTTATCTGCCTTTGTGCTTTCTTTTTTCTACCTAGCACATTTGGTACTTGATTTCATTAAGTGTACTTAGTCTGAGACATCCAGTGGTGGTCAGTGTGGTGAATAATCAGACCTAAAGTTCTCCAACTAGAGGATAACTTCAAATCTGATTTTTTTATTCATTTATAGAATGAGGTTAAACTATTATTGTGGACATAACAAGACAATAAAGGGAACATTTTTGAAATGTGGCTTTCCTTTTAAGGAAATCCTAAGAAATATAATTTACTGAACTGTCTCTGTACCTCAGAGAAGGGCAAACCCCAACCACAGTAAACTTGTTTAGAAAAATGCGGTTTGCAGAAAGTGTTATTTATATAGCATTGAACCTTCCTGCTACTGCCCAGATACCCTTCAGAGTATTGTAAAACAAAAGTATTTTTGCTAACCAAGTAAATGTATGTGAATTTCTTTCCTAGAGAATACCTGAAAATGTTGAAATCCTTCAAAATCAAATTAGAAACCATTGTTTGCTGCAATCATCTCATTTCCCTCATTTACTGGAAATACCACTTCTTTAATGAGGTTTTTAGGGTCTTTGCATGTAAAATGGAGGTAATTGTTAACTGTGTGTGCCCATTTCCCTGTATATTTAGCATTTATTGAGGCATTTAACAGTTAAAGAAGGAATAGGAACTAAATGTGTTTTCCTTAGAGAAGGGAATAGATTAGTTTTGTAGGGTGCTTACTTTTCTGTTGACCCTTCCTGCTTAAACTGTATACAGGACCATGTATTAAATAAAGACGCATGTAGTTCTGGTTCAGTATTTAACAAAAAAAGGTTATTTATTTTGTAAAGCTTCTTCCTTTAAGCACGGATTTACTATGCGTTGTGTAGCAATAGTTTCAGTAGTGGAAGGATCATTCACATCAGGCAGCCCTAAACTAGAATAATCTAATGAGCAGACATTGGCAATAAGGTGATCACTTTTTAAATTACTGCACTTTTAAAATCTGAGTTCTTGGTCATTGAAAGATAAGGAGTATGGATTTTGCTTTAGCACCTGAACTATAGGGTGGTCTGAGACAGATAAATGATGGTGCAGGAGATTTTATATTAACAGACACGTGACATTCTTTGCTACCCCAGTGATAAACAGCAATGTCACAAATGAGATTGTAAAAGAAATGTATGGCTTGCATTATAGTGCCAGCAGGACCTTGTCATCACTGCAGCTACAATAAATAGTCTCTGAACAGCTTTGTGTGAAGTGCCTCTGGTTTCTATGCTATTATCTGAGGTGGAACAAATGATCTTCGGGATACTTTTTCTGATTAATCATTATTGGTTCTCTAGGTTCTACCTCAAGGGATAAACATCTGTCTTTAGTGTGAGCAGTCACTTTTCTGCTAGGCTTTTTTTCATTCTTAGATTATGCTTGTTGCAAAATATACAAAACAGCCAGGAAAAAGACAGCAATACAGTAAAATGATCATTTATTTTATAAGTAACAGTGAAATCATCAAACTGATTTCAACAATTTACAGCCAGCAATTAATGAATCAAACTGTAATGATTTTTTTAATCTTTATAGCAAGGGTCTAACATGAATTGGATGCATATCATTTTGCAGGGTGTTATTACTGGGTCCCTATCAGTTCAGCAAACAGCATTTTCAGTGCACTTACATCAGACATGCCATTTGTTGAACTGTTCATACTGAGATTGAGATACAGTGAAGATAGGGAAATTTGCCTTTTCCTCACTGTAGCTTGATCTCAGAGTTGGTCTATATAATTAGCGGAGGGGGGGTGTGGGGGGTGCAGCCCCCCCCCCCACATGAGGGGGAATTCAATGAATGGCATTTCTAATGAAATACCATTAGTTGAAGTGATGGCTTGATGTATTGATATAGACCTATTTTTTTATTTTAACAATGTATTAGGAATTTCAGAACGATTGAAAATTCATGAATAATAATGAAAAATAGAAGGTGATAACATAGGTTACTGATAAAATCCTCAGAGTACAAGAGACTAAAAAACGCAAATTATATAAGTCAGTTATCATGTTTAAAAGAGATACATGAATGTATTGTTTTCTACCTGAAAATGTACATTACAATATATCATATTTGGAAATTCAACCTTCTAGTCATTGTTTTATTTCTTTCTTAGTATAGCTGCAGTGTCACCTGATATTCTAATTAATAATGACCTTTTCCTTTTGCATTTATGATGAGATCTTCCTATACACATTTGAATATTTAAGACCTTAGGAATTTTCTAGCTATTCTTCATGTAATAGGCTTCTCTCCTTATCCTACATAACAAGGTCCACTACTGTGTTGATAGTGTTCTCATCTGTTATGGATGCAGTGGGAATTAATCAAGGACCATGAACAATGATTTCCTTGGAAATGTCATTGTTGTGGCAGTCTCGGTTTCACACAGAAGCATATAGTTTTATTTATTTATTTATTTATTTGTATGATAGCCAGGTAAGTGGGCTGATTCACAGACCCTTTTCGGACATTGCCCTGGCTATATCTTTTCATTCATACAAGTCAAGACTGGCATGAAACAAAGGACAGTGTTAGACTGTTTTTTTTTTTTTTTTTTTTTACTGCATATGTGAATAAAATTATTAAATAATGTGGAGTAGCTAAATTAATGTAATGCACATATCATGGTAGATATTTCCCCTGAGTTTGACACTTCTTAATTTCAACATTGTTTCTTCTTCCTCCAGATTGGTTTTGTGGCATAGAACTACACCTAACACCACAAAGACTTCAACTCATTCTTTTTCTCCAAAAAGACACTAAACATCTCTTTATTCTCATCTCTCAGCTATGTTCATTCCTTATCATAACAGGCTTCAGTTTGCTATTATTTCTTTGGACTCAGCTTTTGTTATGAAGGTTGTTTTCACAGAGACTTTACGATGATTCACTGATAGGATGCAGATAAAATAGGGGAAATTATCTTCAGAAAGGAACCATTTACCAGTCGAGTCTCCCGAATTCTTTGCTGGGACCTCTTCTGTTTGGTAACTACTTTTCTGAAGTAAAAGCCAATACCAAATGTCTCTGGCTAAGTTTGCAGATGACTGGAACCTAGAAGCAGTCACTGAATCCCCAAATGACTTAGCCATCCCGCAGGAAGTTTTGTCTCAAATAAATAAACACACACTGAAACTAAATGCCAAAAAACAGATTATTGTATCCTTTGGGAAGTCATCTATCCATACCTCTCACCCTCTTAATGCAAGAAATCTGGAGAAAGCCTGACATAATGAGGGGACAAAGGCCCCAAAACAAGGGCTAATTTTAAATATTGTTCTAATAAAGGTAGAAAGCCATTAGAGTAAGAGTGACACTACACTTAATATCCTACAGACTGCAAAGAGATAACCTGTGTCTGGCATACAAGGCATCCTGCAACCCATTACAGATGGATTTATTGCACATCAGCAAGTCAAATGGCATTAGAAATACTCAGTCTAGGGATCTAAACCTCTTCTGTAATATCAGCAGAATGGTTTGGAGGGGCAGGTATATCTTGCAGAGGATACCGCTGATGTGGAACAGACTCCCCATCCACATAAAACAAAGTTCATCCCTGTCTATTTTAAAGCACAACTTAGACCTATGGATGGGAAGCAGAAAATTTACCCCAGAACTGCCCCGCACTACTAATTGACAGAGGCAGCTCCTAAATGCATTGTCACATGCATGGGCCCTCCTCCAATATCTATGGTATGATCCCAGTTATTCTCATTAGAGATAATATATAATTATTGACCATGGGATGAGTAATGTCAATCTATAACCAAATGGGATAGGTTATTTCAAGCATAAAAAGGGAACTTGGCCAGTCTTGCAATGTCCTGCAAGGGCAGCTGGCCTATTTTTACCTATGAACCTGTGTCTTCTAGCTGTTACTACTCAAGTAAAGTATGACCTTCATATGAAATGTTTTAACAAACTAACATAACTTTGATTATACTCTCCAAGGCCAACACATTCCTAACTGACTTGCAGGGCTTGCCACTATCAAATCCTGTCAATTAACATTATTTATATAGTAATTTATTTTGTTAAGTTGGATCTGGCCTACTTATTAGCATAAACCTGGGCAAGCTTACAACAGAGTCTCAAAATCTGATTATGAACATTATGATAAAACCTTCCATTGTTTGTCACTCATATATCTTCAATGGTTAGAATCTAGCCATGATATAGCTATCAAACTAAAATAGTGAGTAACAAGGTTACACAGAAAAAACAATGAGTAAAAAGTAAAACAAAAACTGAGCCAAGCTAGATTTTCCACTGCGTGATTCCTTAAAACCTCTTGTATTAGATGTAACATGGGATATATGCAAATGAAACCTTAACAACATCAGGTGATTCAGTTATATAGCAGTTCTGAGTACACATGACTTTTTTCCTTTCTAAATTTGTTATGAGCAAACTCAGGCCAATAAAGCCAAACCCCAGTAGTGGTGGACATGCATGTTTCAGCCTTTTATATCTTCATCAGCACAGCATAAGTAAACTGGCTAATGTTTGGAAACACAGGGTTGTCATACCCAGCTGACATCCATAATCATTAAGGTGTCTACAAAATATCCCAACTAACAAAATAAAACAATAAGTAACAAGGTCACACTGAAGAAACAATCAGTAAAAATTAAAAGAAAAACCCAGCCAAGCTAGATTGTCCACTTTGTGGTTCCTTAAAACCACTTGTATTAGAGGTAACATGGGATATATGCAAATGAGCCCTTAAGGACATCAGGTGTTTCAACTATGTGGCAGTTCTGAATGCCCATGACTTTTTTTTCCTTTTAAAGTCTGTTATGGACAAATTCAGGCCAATAAAGCCAAACCTCACTAATTGCGGACATGAATGTTTCAGCCTTCATATACAGCATTGAATATATCCTGTGTTACTTCTAATACAATAGGTTTTAAGGAATCACACAGTGAATGATATACCTATCACTGAACTATGCTTTCCACAAACTTTAATAATCTCCTAACTGCCCAGCTGTCTCTTTGACCATTTCACACAGTCACTCCTCCCATGAACTTGGGGAGTGAGTTACGTAACCAGTCAAATTATCAAAATCCAAAAAGATACATTTGGCATTTCCAGATTTCTTATGGTCATAGGTAAACCAAGAAAAAAATTATCACATATCACATTTATTGCTGAAAGAAAGGCCTTCCAGGCTGACTGGCCTTCAAAATAAGTAAACTGCTAATACTGAAACCATGTTTGCAGCCATGGCAATACAGGGAGTGCTTTGCAACCCCCACCTTATGTACTCTGGGCAGGATACCACAATGCACACACCTTACTCCTCTCCATATTCTAGTAAATTTGCACCTTCCCCTAACCCTATCTGTATGCCAGCACTCAGATTAGTTATAATAAAGTCGCAGTGGATGGGAATGCAATTTACCTTATAAATGTCCAATCACCATTTGTTTTCTCTGGTCTCCTGGCAGTGAGGCTTCCTTCAACACAGCTGGTATATTGTGATCATGTCATGCCAGTCTCACCCTCTGCTGGTTGGTGTTATGCATGGCATGAACAACAGTTGAGTCAGATCTGGTGACAGCATACATTTCCTTGACTAAATTACCTTAAGATGTAGTGTGGCTGATTGCCAAGCTTCCTCCTGAAACTGAAAATGTAAGGAAAGTACACAGTAGCACTTTATATTGGGGTCAGTTGAATTTTGTACCATTACCACCAGAAGTTGTAAGGTGTTATTTTTCCCCAAAATATATGTATTTATTTTTTTATTTATTTGAATTTGTTACCTGGGGTAGAGCATTGATCACAAATGGCCACTTTCAGTCTTAACTCATGGAAATATACAGCAATACACAAGAGATGAGGAATATCAACACCACAACTGGGATTCAAAAACAGTTTTCATGTCATGGTAGCCAGTTTTATGAGTACAGTGGGTAGGAGGACGATTCAAAGACACACTGAGTGCAATTGCAAAAAGCCAAGAGATACCCTGGACTGCATAATATGCAAATGATGGTATAATGATATAAAAATGAACAACATAAGTTAATAACATTTATTAAAATTAGGGCATTTGTAGATGCAAATGAAGGCAAGCAATATAGTGGTGTGATTCAGAAATGTGCATGCATTGCATGGAAACATGCTACCACCAGAGGTGTTCATCACAGCCAAATCTTGATGTTATAAGAGACACGTCAAGAAAACATGTACAGAGTAGCCACTGCATTAGTCAATATATATAAATAAGAGGTTGTTGTCACTACCAGTGATCATGGAAGTGCATGTCGTCACCATCAGTGGTGCTGAGTCATCTGTCCATGTCTAATTTACCATACTATCCATGAGACAGAAATGGTGAACTACTCTACATGGGGATAGATGCACCTTGCAGGACTGTTTGAGATATGTCACCCTCATAAGCAGGCCTGTGGGACACATGAGGTACCCCTCCCTGTGGACACCAGGCTATGTGCGGTTATGGAATATTAGCTACAGGTACCTTCCAGCAAGCAGCAGGGTACATGTTGGGTGTATTCTAGGCATTCTTGATGCCATGTTATAGCATCTGAGGGAAGTACATGGCTTCCTCATACATAGAGGAGAGTGGTAACACAATGTGGGATTTTTATGACATAGCTTAGTTCCCTGAGGCACTGGTAGTCATTGAATGCACCCACATTGCAATAAAGGCTCCACCTGAAGAGCAGGGATAATGGTCTATCAACCATCAGGTGATCTATGATGCATAGAGTATTATAAGCAATGTGTCAGCAGGCCACTCAAGCAGTACTCACAGCTCCATGTATAGTGTGTTGCTTAAATTAGTGTCTTGTGTCTGGGGATTTTATACAAGGTCAACTTTGTGGCAATGAAAGATATGCCCTGGAACCAAGGCTAATGACATTAATAAGAAACCCACAGAACATGGCAGAGACTGCATGTAACATCACCCTGTTATAGATCAGAGTGATTGTTGAATGTGTGTTTGGTCTGGTAAAGCCTGCTCCTGCTGTCTAGATGCCTCTAGTGATGACCTGTTGTTTGACCCTGGAATATGTAATGCAAGCTTTGAAGTGTATGAAATGTTATAAAATCTATATCTATGGTGGAGGAACCTGATAACACAGCACCTGTGAAAACACCAAAACATACCAAGTCTAAAGATGAACCATTCAATAACATCCACAGTCCATTGAAATTGCTCCAGTATAACATGCTGCAGAAAACAAATGTTTAACAAACCTTGGTGAATGGCTGTTGAACCTGTAGTTGTGAGGTTTTTACAAAACAAAGAAGCCATGTTTGTAATTTGTATGACCCTGAAATGGACAGTTTAGGTAGTCAGACCCACCTAGAGCATCATTGATGGATATTGTTGGGCCACGTGTACTGACACCTAACACTCCACCATGGACTCCAGAATTGTCCGTACCCCTAAACAGAGATGCAAGGAACTCCTTCATATTGGTCATAAGTGATTCTATCAGTGGATCCTCCACTCCTGTGTCAAGCTGGCAGCCTTACTGTATGCTGCAGCTAACATTTTCATGACCTATACATCGCTCCAGTTTTGGCCACTGATAGTATTGATGTCAAATATAATTTCCCACCAGAAATGATCACAGAAGGCCTAATAAGATCATTCATGACAAGGCATCCACTAGCCATGTTAACAGAAGACCTGCAGCAAGATGTCATTCTCTGCCTGGGAGAACATACTTTTATGGTGCTTCTCAGCTCTGAGCATGACAACATGTAATACCAAAGAAATATGTATGTAAGCTCTTGAATGACCACATATGAAATGCCACGACACAGCTAAAGTTGCAACTGGGCAGTGCTGGCAATGCCCCTGTTCTCTTGTAGTATTGCTGGTGGACTACACACCTGCATAGTTATCCATGTGGAGGTTTTATGTGTGGTGTTTCTCTGAGTACTGCAATGACATGGGACGGGGGGGGGGGTCAAACTACCCTGAGCAGGAAACCGGGTGCATGGATGGCTATATGTGGGACGCGATATCACTACTTTGTGCATATGTCATATAGGTGAACATATTGCCTCCATCTGCTCTTTGGAGTATTACAAGTGTTGTTCATGTATCATGTTACCCCCCCCCCTCACCCCACCCAAGTGTGGAGCAGCCAGAGGTTATCACAGCAGGAGACTGCTACTGCTTGCCACCCACCCTGAAAGTGATATGCATTGTCCCTATTAAGAAGAGTGTGCCTGGGGCCATTGCAAAATCACCCACAGGTTGGCATGGCCATATCTCAGGACATTCTGCAAGATGTCCATGCAGTCACAGACTACTACCCACAGACATCCCCCTATAGGTGTATGTTTGAAGGCCACCCCTTACTCTAATACAATAGACATAGCTCATGCCATAAATAGGTATCTTCAAAGGTACTTTCTACGGTATTGATCTGTGAGGATCTTAAGAAGCATAGCCTTACAGTTCTACGGCAGTCTTTATCCCCTATATTTTGCATTCAAATAGCTTAGAGATGGGTCAAACAATGATATGTTGAGACATTTGTGTTTTCCCTATCCAAGGGGGACAAGGATGTTAGATTGGGAACAATTTGTCCTTACCCATCCATTTGTCCAAATTACATTTGAATAGAGTAAGTGAAGTTCTTTGCTATATGTGAAGTGGCATACAGTTCCATAGAAGAGGTATTCTCTGTGATACATACCTATCACATTAACTTGTAAGAGACTGAGATCCCTTGAGCATATGCTTATAATACTGTTGAACTTGCAAACATGTAATAGGTCTAACAAAATAGGATCTGTTGAAGCTCTATACACAAGACAGAGGTTGCCTCTAAGTAGCTTGCATAATACTGAGAAGAAGGGCAAGGCTTTGAAATGGCTTGTATAGTCTTTACAATTTCAGCCCTTGATTTTCTATTAAGAAAGTGTTGTGGTTATTTCAGTTGTGACAAGCATTTGTACACACTGAAAGGAGCATTATATTCAATGATCAGCTTAATGAGTGCTGAGCAAAGCAGAACAGTTACATCCCTAGACCTGGGCAAAATACCTTTAAATATAAGCACTGCACTTAAAAAAAACTTCCTTACAATACATATGTGGCAATCAAAGGACAGTTCATTGTTGAAATAGATTCCCAGATCATAACTATGGGATCAGTTTTCAAGTGTGTGTTGTCAGTGTGATAGCTACAAGGGGAGTCATTTTTGCTGAACATACCTCTCAACCTCATAGTTCAAGAAATCTGGACAAAGGCTAAGATAATGGGGGGACATATGCCCAAAAATAAGGACAGATTTTAAATATTGCTGTTATAAACTTTGAAAGTAACTAAAATAACAGGATTTGTATTAGCATACATTTTCTGATGGATATGAAGTCTAAAACTCAAATGTATGTCAATATTTAGTGACTTCATCCCTTACTGATTTGCCAGAAAAACATATATTTTATAAAGAAAAATTAAAAAATATGAGGCAAAAATCTGGACATTCTGTGAAAATTTGGACAGTTGAAAGGTATGTTGTTGAATGATATAATTATACCCTTCATGGAATTTAATTTTAGTCCATGGCTTTGACACAAGCTATTAGTTCAGGACAGGCCCTCTAGGTGGATGTTTGTGTCCTCTGATGAGTTTGCAAACTTAGTCAGCCACAAACCATTAATCAGCTTTGACCTCTGAGAAGTAAAAGCCAAAGAGGAGTGGCCTAAGGGCAGAACCCTAGGGAGCACTGCTAGCGACTCATCTTTTGGTGGAAGTAAAGACACCCACCCTAACTTCCCTGGTTCTGTTTATGAGCCAGTGTGCTATCCAATGAGTTACATAAGGATTGACATTTAGGAGGGAGAATTTATCTATGATACTTGATAAGTGAATGGTGCCAAATGCCTTTGTGAGATCTAGATATGTAGTGTGCCCTGTTTTGCCATGGTTCATTGCTTTGGTAATGTTTTCAAAGAAGTCAAACAAGTTAAGTGCCCTTAACAAATCCAAATTGGGCTGGGCCAAGGGACTACAGCTTAACTATATCCTTGTTTATAAATTCCACAGTGATCCTTTCCACAGCCTTATAGATAACACTGGTCAGACTTATGAGTCTATAATTATCCAGGTCTGTTGAAGCCCACCTCTGTGTTAGGGATTGACTGTTGCTGTCCTCTTTTCACCTGGTAAGAAGCCAGTTTTGAGGTTGATATTGAATAGCTTCTGGGGGGGGTCTACCAAGTCATGGTTCAGGCTGAAAAGCAGGCAGTTTGGTATGTTATGTGCCCCATAGATGCAATGTTCTTGGCCTTAGATAGAGCCCTGATAATGTATTTTGGGGAAATTTGAAGCAATATAGATGTAGATTTGTGGACTGAGAATACTGGAGGGGGTAATGTTTATGGTAAATTTGTCCACTATTAGATCAATGATTTCCTCCAGGTCTGAGTATGTGTTACCTTTTCCTATTAGCTCTGCCTATTGCTGGGCATTGTTTCTGAGATTTTGAACATAATGAAAGATGGCTTTGTGATTATCTTTTACCTGGGTGGCTATTTTACATCCTCTCTGGCTTTGGATGATTTGATCAAGGACTAATGTTTCTTTTTTAGTTAAACAAGAGTGATTTTTGGCATCTTGAGAGTTACATTTATTTTGGCATAGAAATTATGTTTTTCTCTTTTACTATAGAGCCTGATTTACTTTGGGTTCCACAGTGGAGATTTATTTTTGAATTTGGTGTTGCATTTGTTTCTGAGGGGACAGATGCATCCATGCAGCTAATTACAGGTGCATAGAATTTAGCAATGAATGATTCTGCATAAGCAGTGGCATCATCATGATGGCAGGGTCTTTTCAACTAATCCAGATGATTACTCAGTTTTAGTAGATTGGCAATTCTAGAATCTCTAAATAACAAGATATTGGAAGATGCTTCAAGCTTCAGTCTTATGGAGAATGTGATTGACTTGTAGTCTGCTTTGACCAAGGAAGAAGTTGCAATTGGTGGGCAGCAAAGCTGTACCATATTGGTAAGAACCAGTCCAGGATTTAACACCCCTGATTAGGGTGCAGATTAACTGGTGCAAGGAATTTCTATCAAATAATTCCATACATCTTTGGGTACACATGTTTGAAAATATATAAGTCTCACAGTTTAAGCCAGTGTCGTTGAAGTCTCCTAGGAGAAATATTTTTTACTTAATACACAGGGACACCATACTAGTTAGCTACAATGTATGGGATGGGGGGGTCATCTATGGGATCCTGTAGTTAGCTATAATATGACAAGGGTTTTGTTAACAGTAAGACCAGCATGGAAGAGTTTTATGATATTCCCCCGGATTCATGAAGCTTGCGCCAGGCGCAGGCATAGCATAGGTGGCATAATGCCAAATATGTCCGCCGAGCGATTCAGGTATGAACCAATCCCACGTGCACTACCGGCGTACGCCAGAGCTACGCAGACCTCAGCATAGGTATGCAAATCACCCCATGTGCAGTGTCGCACCATGCTAATGAAGGCATACAGAGATTCACAAAGTGGTGCAGGCATAATGCAAGCCCATGGAAATGTAAACCAAAAAACACGGTTTACATTTTCCCAAACAGAACAGCGGAGTTATGGAAGCGGACCACACACATGTATTACAAAGTTAGCATATGCCAATGGACAAATACACAGCCAATGGCACAAGAAAAGATGCACAACACCTAAAAAACAACATTTAATGTCATGTCCACAGTAACGCACAGTACAACCGCAGGGCATGTGTGTGCAAACAGGAATACAAAGGAAATATATAAAAATGGCAGAAAATCGCAATGAAAGACAAATTAGGATTGCACCATAATATGCAATGGTAGGCATGGCACACCACAAGCAAGGCGCAAGGGTTGCCAGGGGCCCGCGACAATGTTTGGCGCTGTAACTATGAATTAGTAGTCAATGCCATGCAAATGAGGCAGGTAATACTGAATTGCAAATGTCCCGCCAGATTAAGGATGTACCTGACGGCGCAGCGCTATAACACCGAGGAGTGTATCAAAGGTGATACATGACATCAGCAGAGGGGTGTGCCACTGTATCAGTAAGCACATTGGAGCAATGCAAATCTGGCCTGCCCATTGCTAAGCAAAGCTGAAGGACAGGGGTGGGGAGGAGGGTAGAGAACCGTTCAGTTGAGAGCAGACATGGTGCCCGAAAGCGCATGTGTACGGGGATGAACTCGTGCCTGAAACCCGGAAAGTGGATGCACACGCCGCGAACAATAGCACAAACAGGAAGGTCAGGGGAAGAAAAGAAGGAAATGCCGAAGCAGGGTAATTAGCGTACTAGTGAGCAATTAACACCAATCAACACACGGCGGCCAATTGACGGCAGTAGACAAGCCTGCATGCAGAAACCTGCAAAGCAGGATAGGGGAGGCATAGGATTGCAAAGAAAGGTGTGGAGGACCTGGAATTCAAAGATAGGAGAACTGTCATAGCAGAGCAAAGCGAACCCACAGTAGATCGGCAATAGCACACGTTACGCAAGATAAGCCAGGTCTAGGAAAGTACAAATGAAAGCAGGCAGCTGGATGCATGCCAGCAAATTGTAGGTGTAATGTGCACAAATGTAAATGGAAGGGCAGGAGGTAATTCACGGCATCCAAATGTAATGCAACACCAAAGGCAACACAATAGCGGTTTCGTAAATAAAACACAGAAGATACCCTGTAGCCACGATCGTACATACACACCCTATGACATCATCAGTGTTCACAGCAAAACAGTATAAAGTGTGAAAGCACCCAACACACACCTGTGTATTCCCAAACACCGCACCATAGGTGTAAACAGACGGGGAACTTTTAAAATGTACATGTTAGGAGCTGCCATAGCTGTGATTCATCAGCATGTGTTACAGACCGACGGTGTTGTGGAGGATGATGCCGACAACCACCGTAGGCCTCGAAGGAGGAGAAGAGTGTTCAGACCAAGGGTAACCTACCAGGGGCTACATGACCTGGAGATAGTAGAGCATTACAGGGTGGACAGGGACATCTTACAGCAAATAGTAGAGCTGTGCCGGCCACGCCTGAGAACCAGAAACAACAGAGGGGAACCCATCCCAGTGGACACAAAGGTATGTGTAAACTTGCGAATACTAGCCACAGGTACCTTTCAAATGCCAACTGGAAATATAATGGGGATCTCACAGGCATCAGCATCCAGGGTACTACACCAGTTCCTGGATGCCATGTTACCACATGCCAATGAGCATATACACTTCCCCCAAACTCAGGAGGAGTTGGCCAGCAATATGCATCACTTCCACCGTGTGGCAAACTACCCGGAGGTACTGGGTGCGATAGACTACACGCATATACAAATTAAGTCACCACCCGGTGAGTATGGTAGGTGCTACATAAACCGCAAGGGATTCCACTCCATCAACTGCCAGGTCGTGTGCAATGCCCAGGGCATTATCATGGATGTGTGTACTGGCAGTCCTGGAAGCTACCACAACTCCCATATCTGACATACCTCACAGCTGTATCAGGTATTTGTCAGGGGGGACATCCCACAAGGTCACCTTGTGGGGGATGCTGGCTATGCACTGGAGCCATGGATGATGACCCCCCCCATCAGAAATGCACACACACCAATGCAAGAATGCCATAATGAGGCACACGCACAAACCAGAATCATCATAGAACGTGTGTTCGGGATGCTGAAATCACGGTTCCGGTGCTTGGACACATCTGGTGGAGCCTTGCAGTACTCTCCAGGCACGTGTGCCCACATCTTAATAGTATGTGCCATGCTGCATAATATGATCCTGCGGAAACAGCTGCAGCAGGGTCATAATGGGGGAGGGCCTCACAGCCCACCGCAAGTGCCAAGGCCAACACAGGCACAGAGGGATCCAGACCACGGACACACTGTGCCAGCCCCAGTAGGCAGACAGAGACATGCCCAATATGCCTACGCCTTGGCAAAGAGGGAATGTATAGCACATACCTTGACAGTGTAGGCTCCCATGGACTGACACCCCTCCCCACCTGCACACAGTAACATGGATGGCACACAAACACGACTACCTGTAAATTGTGATGTATAGGTGGCCCACTGTGGAATCCTACATAAGCAGCCCTCAAACATTGTACATGCAACAGCCATGGGAACACAGAACTGTCAACACCTGAACAGTAGATGCGCCCATCAGCATCTGTCGGTGCTGTGTGTATAGGTTCCCAGGTACATCGGTAGGTACACGCCCGATTGTCAGAGGCAAAACACCAAACGGGGCAAACAGTGACACCCGTCGCCACAACATTGAGTAAGCAACTGTCGCGTACTGGAGCAGAGGCAATCGCGGGAGCACATGTGTGTAAGCACTGTCCTACACACAGTCATCATGGATTACCCACCACATTACTGAGGGGCTCCACAAAATGTAATCATGGATGTAGTGTCAAGGCAGGGGATGTACCCATGACAGGCATTAGTCACCCCGGCATGCTGCATCCATGGTCGTATGAAGGTGTAGCAAATAATCGGGTGTACCTAATTGTGATATACATACCCAGTGCTGGAGTACAGCCAGTAAACATCACATGGACATACCATTAACTGGACTCATCAAGTTGTAAACTAACGGAGTCCTCCATGTGAGTGTAGTGTGGAGTAACTGCTGTAGTGTACTGCACATACAAATTTGCACAGTACTGTGTTCTTTCAGGGCATTATCATGGATGTGTGTGCTGTCACAGGTAGAACCACATACTCAAGTGTGTGTGTGTGTCCGCATAGTGTGTCTGACATCGTGTACAACCCCCAGATGTCCAAGTGGTACATGCAGTAACTGTAGTGCATGTTCCCGGTCCCACGTCCCGCAAGGGATGTCACATAATCCTGACGGCATGGGGTAATGCAGTCCGGATGCAGGTCATCAGAATATGTGTAGCACATGTTAGCGGGAATAAGTGTTGCCCACAGCTGGTAAGCGATGTTTAAATACAACTATACGGATATGCGCAAAACAGGGCTAAGTGTCACCGACCACTGCGCAGATCACGGTCAATGATGTACAGAACAGGTGACACCAGCATTAGTCACCCCTGAACAAATAGTGCCTGCTCTGAAGGGTAAAACGACCACTGCCAGGAGTGGAACAGGTAGTCATGTACACAATCACCCAACACTATTGCTAGGCAAGATGTACATATGGTAGGGTTGCCACAGTTCAAATGACCAATGTGGGACATACACCAGATGTCAGCAGGATGACACACACCCGGCCAGGACAAAAACTAGAATGACAGTGTTTTGCATAGATAAAAAGCTTATAGTCTAGTAATGGTCGCAGGTACGTGTTCCATGTCCTGTAACATGTAGGTGGGTCAGATAAAAAATAAGTGTGTCATGCAACTATGACATAAACTATAGGGAATATGTTTGTCCCAAAGTCGCAGGACATTTGCTATGTTCACAAATATTTTGCAGGACACAATTGCACAAAGAGGGATTGTCCCTCGCAAAGTGGGATGGGAGGTAATTGTAACCTATGGCAGGTGTGTAATGTGACAGGTACAGACACAAACGTGCGGAGTCCAGGAAACACAGTATACACTGACAAACACACAATGAAAGGCATAGCATGCCTGTCACCACCCCTGTCTGAGATATGTATATATATATATATATATATATATATATATATATATATATATATATATATATATATATATATATCTACACATATATAATACAGATAAAAAGGGCGATAGTGTGATATATGTCGATATACAAGGGGTCACTGGCATCTGCAAATATATAGATAGGTCGACGACATTCTAAACACCTTTGAGGTACAAATAAACAGGATACCGCCAACTATGGAACGTGTCACACACCGACACGCCTAACCAGGAGGATGAAAGACAGAAAGAACACAGTACTGGAACAGTAGAACCGCGAGCAATAGGATGATAGTAAGGACATGTAGTCACCGCAGTTGGCGGTGCGGTCCACGTAGGTACCGTGTACAACTGTGGTTGTGAGTGATGTAGCCTGTGTATGTGTGTGTTGAGGGTGCCATGTGTGTTCCCGTGTGACTAAAGTGTGTGTGTGTGTCCGCATAGTGTGTCTGTAGGTGGCAACTCGGAGGTAGATGATTATGGTAGGTGCGGGTATAGCTATCCGTAGGCATGCGGTAAACACCTGTCCCACATTGGGAGGGACAGCCCCCCCTGGGCAGGTGTGTCCTGACATGAAACATTAGAAAGGGCAACTGTCCGTGAGTGTAGGACATTAGTATGTCCCACATAATATGCAATAGTTCCAGGAAATACTCATGCCTGTATGTAAGAAACGGAAATGTTACATGCAAACTGATAAGCAGTGAAGGACCAAGAACAATAGGTATGTAATGAGGATAAAAGTATGTGCTATCCTGCGTACTGACCGTGGCCATATGTCAGCCTGTAAACACCACTGTGTGACCCGCAAGTGTCCAACTATGGTCATATGAAAAGGTGGCAAGCCATGTGACAGAGAGTCTGACACCAACACCACTGCAATGACTGAAAATATCTGGGACCAACATACACGGGATAGCGTTCATTTAAAAATATCCCTGCACATATCGCTGTACATCCGGAGGTATGGAAGTATCAACCGCACCTGCATACCATATAGAAACCAATTAACAACGGCCCAAAGTAAATTCCCATAATAGAAGTCTATTAAGTGATAGCACTGTAATTAGGGAAGGGGCCCACACACATATACATGGACTATGTAGAAATGCAAGCCCCACAAAACCGTATATGCTACGTACACCCGCCTACATCCCCCACACTGTAAACAATAGCAATACAGACCGTAACCACAGCCCAAACATCTAGTTAGTCAATTACATCCGCTGAACCATTGACATACCTTGTGAGAGACATTTAAAGGCGCCATGCAAAATTGTATCCGTCGTATAATGGAACAAACGCCGATGTTACAGGTGTTTGCAATAGTCCTTTATCAGACAGGTGGGATGACAGGTACAGTCACAGGTAGAACCACATACTCAAGCCGTCACACACAATCCACGGGGGACATGACCCCAAAATAGACTTGGCTCTACACAAAGCAGTTGCAATTACACACAACAAAACACAATACAGGCCATCTCCCCAAAGGCAGGGCAAAATGACCAACGCCCAGGTGGAGAATTCAATTATACCCCACTGCTGCCGCGTAATTGGTGAATGGAGTAGCTGCACAGCTGAAGTGCATGTAATTAATCACACCGGACCACCAATTGGTGGCAGTAAACCACATGTTGCAGGTATAGACGTATATAAGGATGACTTGCCAGATATGCAAACTGTATGCTCATACCATATAACATTTGAAAGAGTGATACAGAAGAGCGAGATAGAGACGAAACACCAGAACGATATCAAGGTATGTATAACACTAACCGTATGTATAGTATGTTCTGTATTACATAATGTCAGTGTATGCATAGCCTGGTTTGCAGTAATTAACAGTGTCCACCATGCATAAAGTGGGGAATGGTATTTATGTAGTGATGTCTCGCTGATCGTACTAATGCTTGTAGAAGATGTGCGTCCAGCAGTGGGCCACACAGTAAACAGCGCAGACACCACAAGGGATACAACATGACGGTGTTAAACAGAACAATGTCATATGACCCGCCGTCAGTGGCAGGGTATATCCAATAAGTATGTGCCATAGCAGGAGATAGTATATGTAGATATACTGTATAACAGTACGCATCTGTAAGTGCATATAACGTCAATGCCATGTCTAAGGTGGACCCTCTGTGCAAGTAATGGTTGAATTATGGGATACCATGTAAAACATGTGTAATGTATAGTACAGTAGATTGATACGTCAGATATGTTACACAGGAGAACAGGCATATGATGCATAACAAAGGTATCATATAGTAATGTGAGTAGTATGTAATTAAGATATGTATAAACAGTTATGATGAAATAACTATGTACTCCACTCTGTGCATTTGCAAAGGACACAAACATTACTCCCATACTAGAATAGCAGAAGAGATGTGACAGACAAACATGAACATGATTGGCGTGTACAATAACAGTATACATATGGCCCGTAGTCACGGGACATTGTAATAGCATGACAGCCAATCTAACTGGAAGGGCTATACCAGTAACCATGCACAAAGGACATGTAATAGCTGCACAAATTCATAGTTGGGTACCATGCAGTCTGGCAAGTCAATGTGTAACAACAACTACAGAGTGCACACCAGTGGCACCTCTCCAGGGTAGTGTCCTGTGAACAGAAGAGCCATGCGTAACCTGCATCACTGCACAGTATAGCCATTGCAGTGATCCCTGGCATACATGTGTCCACCATCCAGCAAGCGAGGTATCACATGAACACTGCTACTGAATGTCCATGTGTGATGTACATAGGAATCATGTCCCAAAGCATGGTGAGTGTCCGGTCTGGGAATGCAACACGCAAGCACATGCCACACACAGTCGCGTGTGTGCACATTTCCATGAGCATCATGGTCATAGTGGCTATTGTGTAAGTCGTGTATGCGGAGTATATCCATAAAACTATTTGCAGACATGGGCCCTGTCTTTGCAGCAGATGTCACCCCTGAATATGTAGTCTACAAATGTGTACAGATGTGGTGTCTGTACATAAGCCACATACATTACCAGTTGTTGCTCAATAAACATCATGGCATTTTAATGTTGGGTTATGTAAAGCTGTTGTGTAAGGTACACCCTATGCGGGGTGTTGTACCCATGGATGTGTGTATACGTCCGGTGTTCAGAGGTACAATGGGTGCCTATGTACCAGCTACACACCCAGTACAGACATGTGTGAACACGTAGAAGGATATCCACGCCACAGTGGCAATGTGGTAATCACAGGAGTGTGTGCGACATTCATGTGTCTTACAAACATGTACAATGCAACATGTATGTAGGGGACTAACACCTATGTGATAACCAGTAGGAGGATGGTGTACTGCAAAGGTGATGTTCATACCAAGTGTCATGCAGGTAGAGGCCATGATGTTCATATCGGTATCTGTCACAGTGACACCCATATGGATGGGGTCTGTATCAGCTGGTGGAGCAAGAACGGTGCTGGGTATGCAGTGGTCTGTAAAGCTAGGCAGGGAAGTCCCTTTAGTGGTAGCCTGTACCTCAGGGAAGCATATACCGAACATGAGGGCCCCATGACTGAGGACTGTGGTAAGCCAAGTGTAACTGGATTGCAGTATGTGATATGGTATGCCACCCTCAGTGTGTGTGTCCCATCCATTAGCCACATTGCATAACATCCGGAGACATATGTCGTGATGTGCAGGTGGATGTGTATGTAGTCAATACCAGAATGGAGAATGGTGCTGAATGGCGGTGAGAGGACAATGCAGGCTGTGTGGACACCCGTGTCATCATCAACTACTCTGGCGACTGCAGGAAAGGTGTTCAGCAGGTGTAGGAGGCATGCTGTGGCCCCAACAAGACCAACCCAGCTGGCATCAAAGGACTGGAGCACAACAAAGACTCGACAGATGATGTCCATGATGATGTGCCCTATAGCCGTGCATAAGTCCAGTGAGGTGTGTAGGGCAATAGTCCCAGTTGTGCAGTGTGGCACCACCTGTGAGGAGTGTTACTGTCGCTGTGTGCCAGTCAGGGGCCACAATGTCTGGTACAAGGCTATTACTGAATATGGTGTCCCAGTGGGGAGACATGCTGTTCAGAGTTCTGTGGACATCACAGCCTGGGATATTGCAGGGTGACAAGGGGCCTGTGTCCTAGGACATATAGAGTGCAGGTCAGTACTGTGTAGGTGTGACTGCAGGTACACCACAATGTACGTGCAAGGAATGTGGCCCTGCAGGGAGTGAGAGGGTGTAATGTTAGCAATGAAGCCATCAGACAGCATGTTGCCAACATCACATGTTACTGTCATGTTCCAGAGTGACAGTTGTATGTGTGAGCAGATGTGGGTATTGCATACGACTACCGACATACCACCATAATGCCTTGTAGTACATCTCAGAATGTGTCACAGTAATGTGTACGTAGCTAGTTATGGTGTATGTGATGTGGGATCCTGTGGCCCTACCGAGGCTGACCAGTGTGTCACCCCGCCCATGGGAATGTACACCACTGTGTAACAGCCCCCACCTGTTGTTGTAAAGTATGTCCGTGGGACTGCACCCTCAGAGTGTCATCTGTATTCTGGTGTGTACCAACATGGCTCTGTGTGGAATAGCATGAACCACATTGTCGTGTACTTACTATTGAAGTGCACTGGGGTATGTCTCAGCATTTGCATGTGCATTGTCCACCTGCACGTGTGTCACGACAACAACTACCGCTGTCATACGACATCTGTAGTTGGTGTTGTAGTACTCATCTACTGTGTATGCCGTGAAGCGTGTGGTGCCGGTATGTGGCTAACAAGGGTGGGTAGCAGAAGTTCGGATTCCACCAATGAGGGGATAACCGCAGGTGTGGAACAGCAGTCACATGTTGGTAGTGTCCATGTCAAGGATACTGTTGGTCTTGGAGGTGGTGTATGTGTCGAACCAGCTGAGCGGAGGTTATGACTCACGCACAGTATACGCCTAATATGTCAGTACATGTGTGGCTATCACAGTTAAGTGTGGGTTACTGTCAGTCTCACATTAGTAGCAGCAGTAGTTCCGGACACAGTTATATGCACGTGGAGCACCTGTGATGCATTGTGCGAAGTAACCAGCCGGGATGTGTGTACAACATAGTGGAATATGGGGACACCTCAGCTGTGGGTGTGCCAGTCCAGGTATGTGCCTGAGAGGTACTGTCTGTCTTATACCCAGTCACTGCAGGTGTGCTCCGCAGAGCCAAGAGGCTGGTCCCAGTCACTGCAGAGATATTGCAGTGGTGCAGTATCAGGTGTGCCTTGCCTACGTGCGTCACAGAGGATGATGTCAAGCATTGTGTGACATGACCACATGCTTCGCTAGCCAGTTCCCATTCTGGTGGTGACTGTTAGTGTGCACTGTGCAAGACAGGCAGTATAAAAGCAGCAAGAGTCCAACATGTGATCCGTACTCCCAGGGCTGACAGGTGCAGGTCAACTGTGCCACAGCATCATGTTGTTTGGCCGGGTCTGTCAAAGTGGACGTATACTAGATGCCTGTGGAATGACAGCAGAAGCATGGACAACTGTTGGGAGTGACACAGTAATTCGTAGTACAGTGGTAACAGGTCCGGATGACTGCAAAATGCTTCCCAGGGCGTGGACCACACCATCAGAGTGACAACACTGGTGGGCTATTGCATGTCCCTGAACACGTAGTCTGTGCCCTGAGTGACAACTTCAGTCACACAAACATGGAAGGGGAGTCACATCGTACCTGCTGACTTGTGGCATGTGTGCATAGGTTATGTTGCAGAACCAGTTACTGGACAGCAGGATGTAAGTGACTATCGCCTTGTGTAGCCTGCTGAGTGGAACAGCAGTGTGACCACCGACAGTCACCTAAGACAGGTGTGTTGTGTATGTTATGACACCCTATTGGCTGTATGTGATGGGCACATGTGTCTGTGGGCTATAGGTTGGTGTGGTTGTGTTTGGCGATGTGGGCTGCTGTCGGTGCCCACACAGAGTATGGAGGGGTACTGTACAGGGTGTCTCCGTATGTGTGGCCTGTGGTGGGGATCATGTGGGACCATGTGATGTGTGGGGTGCGTTGCCAATGTTGCACAACCCCACATGACTGTCAGGTGCAGTCAGGGTTGGTGACAGTATAACCCCCAGCAGGGCTGCATATGTGCATCCCCCACAGGCTGTACTGTTGTATGTTGGGAGGTGTGCATTGACTGTGGACATGAGAATAGCTTTATTGCCACATGCACAACATAGTCATCATAGTGACAGGCAATAGCACTGGTACGTGCCAGTTGGACATGCCTGTATATAAGTGGTATGTGGCAGGTGGACAGGCCATAGAAACCACCATGTCTCATGAGGTATGTGAGTGATGTGTGTATGACAGCTGTTGTACAGTTATCAAGCTGGAAATGTATGGACAGACAGTGTACCTGTGAGGACTGATGTGAAATGGGTGCTAAACTAAGCAGTAGCTCATAACGTGCCAAGAAGCTCTGAACAAGTGCTGAGCATGCCCATACATTACAGATAGGGTGTTGTATACTATCAACCCACAAGTGTTGACAACAGTCATGATTGGTGGCACCGCATCAGAACACTGTCGGGTATGGTCTGCAGGTCCATGAACCATTATCAATGTAGATGTTAGCAGTACAGATGTACAAGACAGTATGGATGTTTAGCTACAGATGCCTGTGTATCTCACAGGAGTGTTCTACTAGTGGCCTCTTGACAGACTCACAACTACCAAAGGTGCTACAGTGACATGTGCATATCACACGGTGTCAGCTACAGTAAAGCAGGGTTAATGTGCTGTACCCCACCCACATTGTAGCCCATACCACACAGACAAATGTCAGCCATCTGTGTATGTGATGATGTGAATGGCCATGACCTATGGGCAATTGTTGTCACAGTGTTGTGAACAACATACAGAATGTGCTGTGTGTGTGATGTGTGTGACATATGTGCACATTCTGGTGGATGATATCAGCAATGACACCACTAGGGGAATACCCCCGTACCCATTAAGAAACACCTAGGTTGTGGTCAACAGTATGGACACTGTGTTAGGGATGGTGCAGTGTAGTACACCTCCCTGAGCTGGAGACATCTCCCTGGCCCTTTAGGTAGTCATCCGAGGTACCCATGACATGACAGGGTGGTATCCATGAGCACGGAGATCATTGGACAGGCATACACAGCAACTGTGTGACCAATATTGGAATACACATCACCCTCCAGGGGTAGGGCCCATGCATGGATGGCCGATACCAGCCTCCACAATACTCACCTCCAGTATGCAGCATGCTATCCACCTTGCATACAGACATATGCCACACTATGCTGTTAGACATGCAACATGTCCATAGCCTGATCTGAAAGACATACATCATGGACAACCACCGTCCTATGACTAGGATGGCCACATGCTGGACAGATCCCTGTGCCATACCTGTGACATACTCCCGCCATACCATGCAGCCCTGTCCACATAGCTGCACATATCATCCCTGCCATACATGGTGTGATAGCCGTATGGTAGATGTAGTATCATCTATCTGGATCAGTAATGTGTCACTGATGCCCCTTGTGGTGGCGTAATGGGTGTCAGATACAGCTAGGAAACTCAGCCCATACAGGCCATAGCCGATAACCTTACCTCCGAATGACGTCCGACTAGCCATTGTCCCATGTCTATCACATGTGCAACACAGGTGATCCATGGCAGGATGTTGAACAGCTGTGCAGTGTAGATGTTTATGGAAAAACAGATGCATGTACAGGTTTCCATGCGTACTTGGTGCATTGTCACTGCCCAAGTCCAGTAAGGCTGTGTCTGTGTTGATATGTGACATATCCACAGCATCTAGGTCAACAGCATTACCGTGGATACATCAGGCATGGGTAGATAGGTAAGAACACCAGTGCATGCAAACAGACTTGTCCACATGGAGACTGACGTCACATGCAGTAGGAACACTAATGAGGTGACACACATATATGGGGATGATATCCAATGCATACTGGGTGTTACATGTGTGGGACACATACATGCCAGTCGTGTTAGTGTCATGTTGATTTGCAAAGATAACTGTGCGAATGTACTAGAATGTATGTGCAGCAGTATCACTGTACATGTCTGTAAATGTGACCTGTCACCTTCATCATGTCTTACAGATAATGCCGCGTACACGCTTACCAGCATATAGCCGACAGGAGGATGATGTCGTAATACCGTACCTCCATGATAACTACGAGGTGTTATTTAGCCACGTGCCATAGCATGCACAGCAGCGGGATGACCTGTGGCAGGATCTTCACAGGAGGGTCAATGAAGTGGGCTGCCACAACCGCACCTACCAGCAGGTGCGCAGACACTGCACGGACCTCATACATCATGCAAAACAGCGTGCCACTGCAATCGCCAGGGAACAAGGTGGTACGGGTGGTGGGCCACCAACCCAGCCTCCACTCACACACACAGAGGAGCTACTGGCCAGTCTGGGAACACCCTCGGAACAGCCCCCACAAACAGTAGCTGCCATCGTGGAGGTGGGTGTCTCCCAACCAATGAGCCTGGATTTGCCTGGTAAGTCAGTACTGAACATATGGCCAGTATATCCCACGTACATGCATGTGTTAGTGTACATCATGTAATGTAACAACATATGCAAGGTATGTGGACACACATACTTTATGCTACCCTGTGTATGCACCATACCTCTGACTTGTACGGGTACTTGCAGGATGTCCAGATGTCTGCCTCATATTGTTGGTGTATTCCCCTTAATATCTGTCCCTTTCTGGCAAATAGCTGAGGAATGGAGTCATTACATGATGACATACAGTTGTGTTTACAACTGCACATTCTGTTTCAAACCCATGTGCATGCAAACCTATTGGTCTATCAAATATCCAGATTAGTAAGAGCAATATGTCACAGTTGTCCCTATATGTCCCCCATCATAGTAGGCTTTGTCCACATTTATTGTTCTAAGAGGTTGAGAGGTATGGTATGCACACATGTGCTGACTATATGCTATTGTACAGGCGAATGTGTTAACCTGCACTGTGCACCCTGTGGCTGTCATACAATCATGGATAATGTTCATACTGCTGTGTCACCCTATACAGGTACCTCTGGTGTGCCGCACAGACAAGAGTCCATTGCAGGTGAGTCTATCATCAGTATCAGGCATGTCAAAGCATAGATCTATTCGCCATGTGGCCAGTTAATACATGGATATACAGGTCGCATCACCCATCATCCACACAGGCCACCCATGTGCAATATATACAACTGAAATGATACACAGACAGGAAACTACAGTAGTTGTCATTGCTACATGTGTGTGCAGCTGTGCATACAATGGTGGAGGTGTTCTACAATGGAGGCATATGTACTAAACAGTGGAACAACATGTGTGGTACACAAACGAGTACCGCACAGTGAGCAGTGATATGGGCAGACCACAGGCATCTTGTGTTATATGCCCCTGCAATGGTTTCACACATTGTTGTGTTCCATCTGACATGTCTGAGACACGTACTGTTTTGGTTGCAATATTGTCACAATTTCCCATAACCCATACCCCACATACCAAACATACACCTGTTGTCTGCATAGCCCTGTGGATGGTGACATAACCAACATCTATGGGTGTATGTCATATGGGACAACACAGACAAGTGTGATAGATGGCCATCACATACATAACCAACACATGTGCACGCATGGCCATGGGGGATGACCAGAGACACGTAGCCACACAGAAGATGGGATGTGGATACACCCTGTCCCACTTTGTCCCCACATGGTCCAAGTATAGCCGTACTAGACCAATTGTACAGGTGATGTGGTACGCTGCACATCATAAATGCCTGTGCACAGCTAGTGGAGGTGTCAGTGACATATACCTCATAAGATGTGTTGAACATGATGTCTGTGACATAGCATGACGGTAGTCACCTTCACAGATTCCACTGACAGTGACACCAGGCCACAGAAACTGTACTTTTCCCCCCTGCCATAGGACATCACTGTTAGCTGTGCACCATGTGTGTGTGGTACATCAATGTCATGTGTGAAATGGTGATGTGACAGGTCTGCTGTGTGTGGACATGGTTGCCAGGCAGCTAACACTCTGTAGTCATCATGCAGGGGTGTCATCTGTATGTCCTCCAGTGACCTGTCAAATGACACAGCATGGTTGGGTGTGTATACACCTCAGCATCGTAGGTCACAATCCACAGGTATTGTATGGGTATGCATGCAGTTCTGGATATGCAATGTGTACATAACATGCACTGTTTAGCAATATAGACGCCTCATGATGCCATGCAATGGCAGTGTCTGTACATCACACTGTACAGCAATGTAGATGGCCCAGTCCCCTACCATGCCCATGCACATTTGCTCAACATGCATTCTATCTGTAGGGCATATGGACAACACCGCAATGTGATACCCAGTACGATGCTGTACATGTGTCACAACACCATTGTGTCAGGCATGCATGCATGTTAATGAACATGTCAGCAGAGTACATGTCAAGGTCACGTCAGCCATGTGTACTGTTATCCTGTTCTGGTCCACATGGTGTATCATGGGGATGCATGCATACTACCATGATTGTGTGAATTGCATGGATAATGATATGACACCTGCCTGCTGTAGTGTGCATTCCAGGGGGTATGCTTACAAACACTATTGATGCCTGAGCTGCATGCTGTCAGCTGTATCACAAGCATGCTGCATGCCATCTGTCATCTCACATGCAAGGTGTGTCAGTGTGTGTGTCAGTGTGTCAGTGTGTGTGTCAGTGTGTCAGTGTGTGTGTCAGTGTGTGTGTGTGTGTGTGTGTGTGTGTGTGTGTGTGTGTGTGTGTGTGTGTGTGTGTCAGTGTGTGTGTGTGTGTGTGTGTGTGTGTGTGTGTGTGTGTGTGTGTGTGTGTGTGTGTGTGTGTGTGTGTGTGTGTGTGTGTGTGTCTATTGTAATGTAGAGTATTTCTTTGCATTCACAGGTGATGTAGGTGTGCTACCCTCCTGTGGTCCATCTGATAGTGTCCCCACAGATGCTAGCAGTGATGAACATATGCACGAGGTACAGGCAGGGATGTCAGGGGCGGAATCTGTGCCAACGGTTGCCATTCCAGCTATGCCCCCCTCTTCCCCACACACAGTTCAGCTGCCAACACATACCGCATCTACAGTGGCAATAGAGGAAGGACAGTCAACGTTTGTTAGTATTGAACAGGAACGTGTGGTGGCTACAGAAGGTGTGTCTCCACACCATGGTGGCAGTATACTGACTGCAGATGTGCCACACAGGCATGTGGCTGGTGCTGCTTGTAGGAGGACCTCTGGCAGACATGCACCTGCAGGACATAGCGCAGCAGCTGGGATCACCAGACACATGTTCCAGACTGTAATGGTGGCACAGGCACGTGCCGAATGGCAGAACAGAGAAGGGCAGGGGCTGCAGAGGGCTGCTATCAGTACCCTAAACAACAACATCCAGGCATTGGCAGGTGCTCAACAGCAGCTTGCTGATGTTCTGGACAGGCAATTGGGTGACATGGTCAGAATCCTCGACCGTGGCATGGCAATCCGTGAGCGTGAGCTGTCTGTGCTGGAACATCTGGTAGGGGTGAGACGCAGGACACATGGACATAGGCTAGCTACACCACCTAGTGCAGGTCAACGTGAGCATGCCACCTCACATGGCCACTCCCATAGTGCCGGTAGCAGTAGCAGTGCAGCTGGTGCTGCGATGTCCACACCAGGTCACAGCAGGCCACGTGGACATGGCCCTGGATGTTCCCAGTGGGGACACGGTTCCAGTGACCATGTGCTGTCAGACAGTAGCCATTCTGTACCTCTGCCTGGTAGTGCCCGTGCAACCCCTGGCAGGCACAGGACACGTGGCCGTGTCCGGTCACAGTGAGCTGTACAACCTGGTCTGTACAATCTGGAGCTGTCCATAATACCCTTGTGTAGGCCTCACAAATTACAGAACTGTGTGCACACATACACACACACAGCAAACACAACTGTAGGGCTCCACAACAACCACATGCATACGGAACAGACATGTCCATTCAAATCACTGGCCCTTACCCGCACACATGATGTCATCCATTGGAGCAGCCTATGCCCCTGGCAAACAGTATCACTCTGTGCATATGATGAAGTCTGTGCCACATCTCTGTCATCCACACCATCGGTGCAGGGATATGCTCATATGGTCTGATGCACAAGGTGAACAGAATAGTGAGAGGTGTATCTAACATTACTTGTGTATGCATATTGCGGGATGTGTATGTTGTATTGGTCGTGTGTGAATACTGAGATGTGAGAAGTGTATCTAACATTACTTGTGTATGCATATTGAGGGATGTGTATGTTGCACTGGACGTGTGTGAATGCTGAGAGATGTGTATGTGACATCAGTGGTGTACTGTCAACATATACCAGTCATACCATGTAGTCCAGGTGCAGCATGCATTGTGATATGTTCACAGTATGTGTCTCGGTTACAACAGTAACAGCATGTTGGTAATGCCCTGGTTCCCTCCTATGGTGTACTGGCATGTGCCTACAGGTAGCAGTGTTTTACAGTCCCCCATGTGTAACTGTGGAGTACTCACAGGCACGTATGGCAATATCAGCATGCTAAACGTACCCTCAACCTGACTGTTGGACAGTCGAACATGACACAGATGTCTGAACATGACACAGATGTCTGCACATATACTGCACCTGAAGCATGTGGTCAGTTGCACAGGCTACAGTGGACAGAGATGTGACATACATGCCGGGAAACATTACAGGTATGTTGACATGATGCAGGGGTTGTACACAGCGGTCAGGCCAATGATGACGTTAGAGGCCACCTGATAGCATGCAGCCACACTGTGTAGCAGTAATACCCTGTCACAGTACAGGAACATGGCCACATTCACGGGGTCTACAGCACTATAACACACCCCATAGTGTTCATGTGTGGACCCCTGCCTATGTGGTCATCACCCTTGCAGTACTTTGCACCCACACGATGTGGCACAGAGAAGGGACATGCACAGGTAGCCAGTATGGCTGGGAGCGATGGCATCAACAGAGTAGTAGACTGCATCATCATGAGGGGTTAGTGATCCTGTTTCCACAGTATGGTAGCATACACCCTCACACCAAGCACCAGACAGCCATACATGCATACACACACACACTGTGGTGACCAGATATGTGTGTATGGATAGCCGATGTGTGTGATGCACCACACCTGCCAACCTCATGCTTTCCACACTGCAGTATGTACAGATCTCTACAACGGTGTACAGGGATGTGTTACATCTGGGACGTAGTCCCCTCCATATGTGGCATGTGTGGTCACACAAGTGGACACACATGGCAGTGCTGGGAATGATACACCTGCCATATGATGATCCGTTCGATAGACATGCAGCGGTACTGTCCGCAGTATGTGTACCAATGCTATGTCTGGCAATTGTGTGGCTATGTGCACATGGGAGGATGTCAGTGATACAGATGTCACGTGACATACAGTTGGTTACACCTGACCGCTGTGTATGCGTTAAGTCATCACCATCAAGTAACAGTGGCATAGCATACTGTTTGCACATGGCATGGTAGGGTGGTGTGTGACACACCTGTGAGCCATCCCCGGCACACATACATCTTCACAGGTGGATCACCACTTTATGTACACAGATCCCTCCATACGTGATGTACAACCAACTGTACTGTCTGTATGTCACCATATACAGGTGTCAATGATGGGGCTGCATTGCGACTGCATGTTGTAGTTAGGCACAGCTGTGTTATGGACATCGGCCACTGCACATGCATGGTTGCTGCGTGCACAGTACAGATTGTACATGTGCGTTGGTCCTACATGTGTCCCCTGTAGCCATGTTTGTATGCATTGTTATTGGTGGACATGTGTGTTGACATACATGACACATGGACTGTGGTATGATATCACGAGTGTCATGGGCGACTACTACAGGGGAATGCATCCTCGGTCAACATTGCTACCTCCTGTACCCTGAGCATTCAACGGACATGGACCCACTTTCCATTTGCGTGCGTATGATTGCTTAGGCCACTGTTCTGCACGGGGGACAGCAAAGGCTTAACTATGTACATATGTGTTGTGTTTGTGGTCCATGCACACATCCACTACAATCACATGTTTGACATATCCAGACATGTGTGTTCGTTGGTGTACAGCAACACTCATCTGTCACAGCTGTGTAAGACCCGGAGCCCCTGGTATGTCTTGAGCTGACCTGGTCATGTATAGTCATATACTTGCAATGTATAACACCTGTTGGAACCCTGTCAGTACATGTGTACCCTGCACAGTTGCTGTAGACCTCTGTACAGTCCACTGGTCATGTGTCACACGGTGTTGTGGTAATGTATGGCTGTGTACTGCTGCAACAGCGACATGGTGATGTCTCGAGGGCTACAGTGTAGACTGCGGTGTGTACGTCTGGGATCTGCACCTGTGACAGCTGTGATGGCAGCTGAGTGTATACTGGTTACTGCATGTGTGTGACCGCTCTGTGCGTGGGGACAGTTATACCTTACTGTGCCCTTCCATGTCTAGACTCCATCTGCATGCAAGACGGCCCTTTGCAACTACTAAGTGTGTGAGCATGCCCAGTACGCTGTTGTGTAGATGGACACACATGACAGTCCCAACTGAGCCTTTGCGAGTTGAGACTCCGTCCGCATGCAAGATGGCCCTTTGCAACTGCTAAGTGTGTGAGCATGCCCAGTATGCTGTTGTGTAGATGGACACACATGACAGTCCCAACTGAGCCCTTGCGAGTTGAGACTCTGTCCGCATGCAAGACGGCCCTTTGCAACTGTTAAGTGTGTGAGCATGCCCAGTACGCCATTGTGTAGATCGACACACATGACAGTCCCAACTGAGCCCTTGCGAGTTGAGACTCTGTCTGCATGCAAAACGGCCCTTTGCAACTGCTAAGTGTGTGAGCATGCCCAGTACGCTGTTGTGTAGATGGACACACATGACAGTCCCAACTGAGCCCTTGCGAGTTGAGACTCTGTCCGCATGCAAGATGGCCATTTGCAACTGCTAAGTGTGTGAGCATGCCCAGTACGCTGTTGTGTAGATGGATACACATGGCAGTCCCAACTGAGCCCTTGT